>NW_021703774.1:148156540-148221491 GCF_005190385.1 Monodon monoceros
CACACACACACACACACACACACACACACACACACACACACACACACTCTGCCCAACCGACTGATGGAGCCTGCTTGGGACACCAGCTGCTTTTCACTGAGAGCTCAAAATAGGAGCTGTGTCCATCAGGGGTCCTAGACAGGTGCCCAGACACCTGGGCTCCAGTCCCATATCAGCCACTTCTCAGCTGAATGCCCTTGGGCAAGTCATTTCTCCTTTCTGAGCCTCAGTATAAAATAGTGTAATAAATATCTTCCTCCAGCATTAAGAGAATTCAATGGGATTCATTGCGTAAACATTAATTAAGCCCCACAATGGGCCAGGTATGCCTTAAAGCATCAAGTGGGAGAGGCGATGTTCTTCCCAGTATGAGGCAGCATTTCGGACCCAGAGGCTGAGGCTCAGGGATGTGAAGAGACCTACCCAAGACAACACACAGGGGACCTGAGCCCAGGCCAGCTCTGCAGAGAGGTTTTCACTGTTATTTATTGTTGTTGGGGACAATTGAGACTCTTGGGCTGAGCCTAGACTCTGCCACTGACCTAAGTTTGGTCTATGCCCTGTTCTGGGCCTCAGTTTCCCCATCGGTAGAGTGAGGGGGCCGGGTGGGATCCGGGATTTCCACACCTTATTGAGCTGGCAGACAGGGAGGGAGCAAGGAGCTTGGCAGGCTGGGCCTCCTGGGCTCTGCCCCCCCCCAGGGCACTCCCGCCATCAACTGGGCCTAACCCGGTGCTTTCATGGGGCTGCTCTAAGGTCACTGTTCTGGGGACCCCCTTAGACCCCAGACCCCCGTTGCAGGTAGCCTCAGGGCCTGCACCCACCCCCTCTGCCTCCAAGGCCTCCCTCAGCTCATTCACACACACCTTCCCCCAAGCCAGGCTTTGCAGAAGCAGCTGAACTTTCCATACAGGCAAAATCCAAGGGCTTCAGGCCAGGTCTGGCCAGGCCCTGGCAGGGTTAGTGGGCAGCTCCAGAGGAGACGCTCAGGGGGCTGGGCCGTGAGGGGAAGGCGGAGGGAAAAGAGGCCAAATGGCTGGCATCCCCAGGGCACCCTGCTAGAGCCTCCCCACAACCATCCTCCTTGCCAGACCCAGAGAGGTGTTTCTAAAATACCAATCTGCCCATGGCACTCCCGTCCTCAGTTCCTTCCTGAACTCTAGCCTCCTCCAGGAAGCCACAGCTCCTCAGCCTGGAGTTCTCAGCCTGGCCTTGCTCACATTCCAGCCCCTTCTCTGCACACCTCCTGCCCCGTCTAGGCTCCCACTCTCCTGCCATCTTTCAGTTCTTTACAAATGTCATGTTCAGACCCACCTCTGGGCTCTGCCCATGCTAGTCCCTCTGCCCGGAATGCTATTCCCTCCTCCTGTTTGCCTTGACTCCTACTCACGTTTCAGGTCTCAGCTGAAACCTCTTCCTCTGGGAAGCCTTCCCAGCCACCGCCAGTTTGGGACTGGGCCGGCCCCCACAGGACTCCACCCAGACAGCTGCCAGCCTCCTGGTGCATCTCCCCCCCCCCGCCCCCCACCTGGGGAGCACAGCAAGGTCTGATTCATTGCTCTGTCCCCAGCCCGTGGGATAGGCCCTGGCCCCCAGGGACTGCCAGTCAAGGCTTCCCAAATGAGAGAGGAAGAAAGAAGGAATGAATCCTCAGTGTAGAACTGGGGTGCAGATAGGACCTGAACTTTAAGGCTCAACTGGTCCTCACAGCAGCCTCCCAGCAGGCAGGCCCATCAGGGCCAGTTAGGCATAATATGGTGGAAAAGATGACAGCCTCCAGAGCTGGACTTCTGGGGTTTGAATCCTGGCCCCACTATCTACACCCAGGCAAATTACTCAACCTCTCTGTGCCTCAGCCTTCTCATCTGGAAAATGGGCACAACCGTAGTAGCCACCTCCTCTGGTTGTTGAGAGGAAAAAATGAGAGAAAAAGGGCAAGTCCTCAGAGCAGCATCTGGCGTACAGCAGGCACTCCATAAGCATCGGCTGTTATTGTCTTTATTATTTTTTTTTTGCGGTACGCGGGGCCTCTCACTGTCGTGGCCTCTCCCATCGCGGAGCACAGGCTCCGGACGCGCAGGCCCAGCGGCCATGGCTCACGGGCCCAGCCGCTCCGCGGCATGTGGGATCTTCCCGGACCGGGGCACGAACCCGTGTCCCCTGCATCGGCAGGCGGACTCTCAATCACTGCGCCACCAGGGAAGCCCTGTTATTGTCTTTATTATTATTGAGAGCCACAGCAGCGAGGGACGCTGAGCCTCCGAGAGGGAGGTGACTGCCCAAAGCCACCCAGCAGGAAGATGTCTCTTGCTTTCCCACCCTAACCCACTCCCCCCACATACACTACAAGTGACCCCCACGCCAGCCCGCCCACGGTGGCCCGGCAAACCTGCTCCCACCCGCTCACTCCACGGAGTCTCTGCACAGTCAGGCTTCAGTTCCATCCTCCTGGACATTCACCGCTTAGTGGCTGCATGACAGGGCTTATGCTGACCATTTAAACTTCAGTGTCCTCTTCTGTACAATGGGGTAATGACAGTGCCTACCTCCTAGGGCTCTGAGAAGGATTAGATGAAGTAGCATGTGGAAAATACCCCAGATCTGGCACCATACCCTGTATAGGTTAGACTATGAAACTTATTACTATGTGAAAACCGTTAGAACCCTTGAGCTTCTGAGCCCCCAGTAATGTGGTCACAGAGCCCCGGCCGCTGCACAGGGGGCTCCTGAGGAAAGCAAATGCCAGTCTGGCCGATATGCTCTTACAGGACCTCTATACCAACCACCCTCCCCCACAATATCCCCTCCTCAGGGCTGAAACCAGTGCAGGCCAAGGCGAGATGAGGGGTCCAGGACCCAAGAGAAGAGGCAGCATGCGCCGGGGAGCAGGGAGAGTAAACGCACAACAGGCCCTCTTCTCATCAAAGCACTTTGTAGTTCGTGAAGCACTTGATGCAGGCAGCGGCCCTGGGAGGTGGGCAGGTGGAGATGATAATTGTCATTCTACATGAATGGAAGCTGGAGCCTCAGAGGGGTTGAGTCGCCCGCCTGGGGTTACACAACCTTTAAGAAACAGAGGCAGGAGCCAAACCCCGGCCTGCTGACATCTGGTTCAATGTTCCTTTAACTGTGGGGTAAGCCCTGATTCTGAGTGACCTACCCCCCAACCCCTGCCCCGAGAACAATCTTGGCAAGAGCCCTGGGCTGGTCCTCACCGCACTCCAGGGCAGGCAGGCCCTGAGGCCCAGGAGGAATAGACCGGGGAGACTGATGGCTGCCCCAGCCCTCTAATCCTTTCATCCCCACCCGGACTCCTCCCAGCTCTGGCCCCAGAGCTCAGGAGGGAGAAGGCAGGATGGCGCCCAGACTCAGGGATTTCACGCACCGGTAAAATTTTCAAAAACAATTTAGGGACTGCATGAAGTTGTCAGCTTTTTATTTCGCCAAGTAAGGACATTTAAAAAAAATTCCCAGGCCCATCATTTCATAAAAGAGAGGACATAATCTCAGACTAAAAGACAGTCCTTTAAATGAAATAAATTTAGCTTTGTGGACAAGTCACCACGTTGTCCTTATTTCTCTCAGTTTTGCCTTAGGCCACTGAAGAAAGCCCGGGTCTGCTGACGCGTGTGAGAACCATTTTGCAGCTTCGGTTTGGGAGTCACACAGACATGGGTTTGAATCCTGATTCCACCACGGACAAGTTGTGGCATTATTGTGCACATTATTTCCCCTTTCTGAGCCTCAGTTTCCAATCTACAAAATGGGAACATGAATAGTGCTGCCACTCAGTGGTACCTGGAGAGCTAAGTGGTCTAGAGTTTGCAGAGCACTAGTTCTGAGACGAGATCAATCAAGCCCAGGCTCCCAGCTAGCGGCGCCTCCCTGTCCTGATGCTGCCTATGGCTCCCCGTCGTCCACAGCGTAAAGCCCACCTCTGTAGCCAGACCCTCTGGACACACCCGACTCTGCAGATCCTGGGGCAAAGAGAGTAGAACAGAGTCCTGCCTCAAAGCCTTTGCTCTAGCTGTGGCCTCCACGTGGAGCGCACTCAGGACAAAAATCACAAGGGCTTCCAGCTCACTGCCTGCACCCAGAGGACCCAGGGGTCATTTTACCACTTCTCCCTAGTCGGCAAAACCCTTCTCATCCTAACAACCAGCCTCAATGTCACCTTCATTCCCTGGCTCGGCAAACATTCACTAATCACCACCCACGCACTGTGCTCAACCCCACCATACAGAAGAGCGCAGAATACACAAGGGAGGGTGAGTAGAGATCAGCGGGCTCCAAAGGGCCCCCAGTCAAGCCAGGGGTGGGGGGCGCAGGGAGCGATTCCAAGAAGAGGTGGTGCTCAAACTGGGATCTGAAGGATAAATAGGAGTTCGCTAGACGATGGGGTAGGCAGGAGAGGGGACGGACTGTGGGGTGGAAGGAAAAGCATCTGGAGTATTAAAAGCACATCTGGGGACGTTCTAGGTTGTTTCTTAGGCGAGGAGCAAAGGATGCTCGAGAGAGGGGTTCCTGACTTGGGCACTGCCGGTGGGGGAGTCACTGTCGGGGGGAGGTGGGTACGTTTGGAGACAGATGCTGAGTTTGAGGTGCCCAGGGGATGAGCAGGCGAGGCGTCCACAGGAAGCTCAGGGATGAAACTGCAGCGGGGGAGGCTGTCGTCACAGAGGTGACCCCCCAAAGTCACAGAAGTATGTGCACACACATGGAAACTGTGCATGGAGAGGAGGGCCCAGGACAGAGTCCCCAGGAGACCCAACATTCAAGGGGAGAAGGAGGGGGCAGAGCTGCTGACAGAACCCAGGGAAGAGCCAGGGGCGGGTTGAGGAGAGTCAAGGGAAGGGTGTGTGCAAGCAAGGAAGGGCCCCTCGGAAGGCAGCCCAGCAGCATCCCAGGAGCCACAGTCTGGGTTCAAATCCTGTCTCTACAACTTATTAGCTATGTTGACTTTGGGCCTTAATTTCCCTATGTGTAACATGGGGCTAATTTACTTTTCGACAAAAAGGAAGATAAAGGGCATGGAGGGAGGCTTGGGTCACATGTTCCCCCGGCCCCCATCCTAGGTCTCTCCCACCAGACTGGCACCAGTCCCCGGAGGCCAGAAGATTAGATGAGTGAATGAAATCAGGGGCTGCCCCCCTCCCTCAGAGTAGAGGGCAGAATGGGAGGCAGCTTTCCTCAGTTCTCGGCAGCTCCAGCACCAGTCTCATCTATCGCGGAAGGGAGGTGGAGAAGGCCCCAGGTGTGCTGTGTCCTTCCTCTTGGCCTCAGTTTCCCCACATGGGAAACAAAGCCATGAATCTGCTTGAGCTCGGAGGCCCTTCCGCCTCTGATGCTCTGTGGCAGGACGAATGGAGGAAGGGTGAGGGGAGAAAGACCTAATCCAGACCTACTGGTTCTGCCCCAGGGGAGGAGGTCCCACAGGGGTCTGGGTCCCCATTGTCCCCAGGGACTGGTCCCTCCAGAAGAGGGTGGCAGCCGGACCAAGGAGGGCAGAAGCAGAGGTGCCAGGATTGTGCTGACAAAGCTGTTCCTTCTCCCCTCCTCTCTCCCTACCCCTCCCCTCCAAGGGGACAGCCGAGCCCGGCAAAAAATAAACCCGAAGGCAGTGACCTGGACGGGCCCGAGGCTCCCAGGGCGGAGTGGCAGGGAAGCAAGGATGGATGAGATGACCACACCCCCCCCCACAAAAAGCGAAAGGGTGCCTGATCTGATCCCCATTGCCCCCCCACCAACAGAGGGGCTCAAAGGGAGCAGCTCCATCCACTCTCCTTCCATCACGCTGGGAGGGTTGGGTGCCACCTGCTTGATAGGCACAATGGGCAGAGTAAATCTTGTCCAGGCCAGCTAGACATGGGTTCCCAAGTTTTGAAAAAAGTACCTCAGGGAATCTCACTCTACCTCCTGGTTTGGGGCAGTCAGTCCTTCCTCCTGTCTGACCTCTATCTCGCCTGCTTCAGTGGGCCCATTTATCTCCAGCAAGCTGCTCTCCCCCTGTCCCACCTGCCTGGCCTAGATGTCTGAGGACTCTCAGGAGAAAGCATTCCCCAGACTTCCCTGCAGGGATTGCAGAGGGCCCCTGGGCAGGAGACCCCACTCCACCCACTGTTCCCCAAATCTTTGAGAGGAAGGAATCGCTGAGCTCCCTGCTCCCTTGCCTCCCTCCCTCAGGCACTGCCCAATTAGTCTGCTGCCTGGGGCTGCCCCTCCCGGTCTCACCTCCCCAGGTGCCAACCCCCAGGGCACGCAGATCCTGCCCTAGGGACAAGTTGCCCAGAAAGCCTAGAGTCCTGGGGGGAGTGCTTTACGGATGCCCCAGAAGTGTGACCAGCACCCTCTCCCGGGCCCCTCAGAGTCCCCGCTGGGGGCAGGCAGCCTTCCCGGTGCCCTTCTAAGTGCTGCCCAGTCCTCTGAGGAGCTCAGGAAGAAGGTACTGGAGAAGAACTGCCATCACCCCGCACCCTACCCCTACCCCCACCCTATAAAACTCAAGGTGTGAGACAGCGGCTCCTCCCATGCATCCAGAGTCCCTCTGTGCCAGGCAGCCCTTAGGATCCACTTTCCTGCTCAGCCCCATTTTACAGAGGGGGATAGTGAGGCTCAGGGATTGGGGTAGAGTAGGGGTGGGCACCTTCCCACTAAGTGTCGGGACTGAGACCTCTAAGTCTCCTTTGGGATTCCCTGTCCCTATTCCCCAGAACGAAAAGCTCAAGAGAGAGTGGGGGATGGCCCTCCCCTCCCAGGAGTCCCTGGCTGTCCCCCTGGGCACCACGGCTTCACTTCCACCTGCCTGGGGCCAGACTAGCTGCAGAGTTTGATAACGAGGCCCACATCTCAGCCGTACAGCAACACCCTCACATACGCCCTCCTCCCTGTACACACACAGACACGCTCACACCTACTCCGTCTCTGCCAGTCCCTGGGAGAGGAGGCAGGAGAGCCCAGTGGTCCAGGCAGCCTCTACAGCCTCCTCACTGGGCAACCCTCCCACCCCCCGCTCCCCCTCCCCCGCCCCCGCACTCCCGGCGGGGCGCAGGTGTGGTCTGTCTCTCCCTCTGCCTCCCCAGCCCCCCGCACTCCCGGGAGGGGCACAGGCGTGGTCTGTCTCTCCCTCTGCCTCCCCAGACCTGGTACCGAGTGGATGCTCTTTAACTGTTTGTCAAGTGAAGGAAGGAACAGTCAGTGAGATCCTAGGCACCCAGGCTGACGTCCCGGTGCCACCATTACACTCGCTGTGTGACCTTGGGCAAGTGGGTGATGTCCCCTCAGCAGCCCCACTTTCCTCAAGTGTGAAATGAGGATATGTGCCACTATTATGTGCCCACCTGATGTAATGGCCGTGAGGGTTAAGTGAAAGAATGCCGGGAAGAGGCGGGGCACGGCACATCCTAGGCGCTCCTCAGATGTCCACAGAAACGCGTCCTCAGGCTCCCTGTGCAGAGCCGCTCACCCCGTAACCCAGGCGAACGCAGCTCTTGGTCACTCCCAGGTACACCCAGACACACTCACCGTGCTGACAAGGACATCCCTCAAACCTCTCCCCAGGAAGGAGCACGATGACGATAATAACGATATAATAATAACGGTGATAAGATAACGGCTACTATTTGTGCCCAGCATGGTGTCAGGTGCTTTAACTCACTTGCCCCTGACAATTCCAGAGGCAGGTATTATTAGTCCTATTTTTCAGATGAGAAAATGGAAGCTCAGAGAGGTTAAATAACTTGCCCAAGGACACACAACTGCTAAGAGTGGAACGAGAAATGAACCCACTTCTGTCAGACTCAGATCCCATGCTCTTAACCCCCTGCGGGGCAGCCTCTGGAGAAATGAAAAGTAGCCCCTCTTCCTCCACCTCAGCCCCACAACTCCCATACAGGGGCCTGTAACAAAGGGGCTGCCTACAGGTCAGACACTCAGAATTCCCCGCTGGGCCCCCTAGCCCACAAGAGGGTCGGCCCTGGCCAAAGACCCACATGGGTGCAGGGGAGGAAGGGGGATGAGAAAACCTCCAGCTGGCTTCTCCAAGTCTGGGGAAGTTCCCTGCACAGCCTCCTCTGGGGACACGGCCTTGGCCCGCTCTGCAGAGCCTTCCTCTCTCCTTGTTCCCCAGACAATTTCAGCTCCCCTGACTGGCTCAGAGAACCTTAAATTAATCACCCATTCAAACTGCTGCCATCAGCCCAAGAATAATCACCGCTTGAAACTCTCCTGGCTCCGGCATTCTGAGAATATAGGCTTCTGCAGCAATAGGGACTGAAGTTAGACAACCAGCAGGGCTTCATCGATGGAAGGAATGAATGCACCATGGAGCTGGGGTGGGGTAGCAGACAGTGAGAAATCCAACCTGCTCCAGTGACCCCAAAGGAGAACGTGGAAAGGAGGGAGCAAAGGGGGTGTAAGGGGTAGGGAGAGAGATAGAATAAGGGCTAGAAGCCCGGCAGGATGGTCTCTCCATTATGCCCTTCTTACAAAGACCAAACAGAAGGACCAGGACTGAAAAATAGCGGCACGAAAAATTTGGGTCACACCCCAAGACTTTCTCCATCGCAAAGCCAAGTTCTTGGAGCAGTCTCCCCTATTGGCTGGGCAAGGAAAAATACTATCTAAAGTCCTGATCTGGGAGGCAGAAGGCCTGGGTTACTGGCATAGTTCTACCACCGACTCATCGGATGTGACCTTGGACGAGTATCTGCCCCCTTTCTGTGCCTTGGTGAACCCAGCAGTGCACCGCAGGGCTGGACAGAGGACCTCGGAGGGAGCTTCAGGAGAAGCAAAGGTCAGCAAAGTCCTAGGAAGCCAGCCACACACTCCCACAAGGGTCTAGGGCTGCCCTCCAAGGCGGATGCACAAACACACACAGATCCATAAGGGCAGACCTGTAGCTGTGAACAGGTGGAGGCAGAAAACGCAAGAGATGGGGCCGACTCAGCTCCGTTCTAGAGGTCTAGGCTGGGGCGCAGGCCCAGGTGTGCGTCTGTGAAGGCAGAGAAAAGGTGGGAGCAGCTGTGCATTAGATTTCTTTGCATTGGATGTATGCTGTGTGTGCGCTTGTGACACCCCTGGGCAGGTGTTTCCAAGTGGCCAGGAGTGCGTGCACGAGACAGACCGACGGGCATGTAGCAGGGATGTGTGTGTGCAAAGCCGTGCACAACAAAAGTGTGACTGCCCTGGGTGAGGCTGGGCAGTTTCCACCCGATTCCACAAAATTCTGCAGCTGCCCACTCCCCCAACAGCCTGTGTCCTGGGGGGACAGGGGGACAATGACGCAGGAGTGTGGCTCCTGAGCAGCCCAGGGTTGGGGTGCTGGCTGGAGCTGAGGTGCAAGAGGAAGACAGCACCGAGGCAGCACCAGCTCTGGGTTGAGGCTCCTCCACGCTGACTGGGGGGACCTCTCTTGAGCCTCAGTTTCCTCACCTGCAAATGAGGAGGACCCCAGCACCCGCCTTACCGGGCTGCTACAGGACACAATGAGAGTGGTTTATAAAGGGCATCAGCACGGTGCCCGGCACATGGCTGATGCTCCACGTGTGATCAGCAATTTCAGGTCAAACTCCAAGGGCCAACCCAGGCAGCCTCAGGGAGCAGCGGGGAGGCCAAGGACAGAGAATCAGGAGTCTTCGGCCTGAGCCTGCATCTGCCACTGATCCACTGTGTGATGTTAGTCTCCAGAGCCTCAGTTTTCCCATAAACAAAATGGGGCTGTCAAAATGTGTGGACCCACCTAGCAGGGGTGCCTGCCTGGGGGCTCTGGGCACCTTTTGCTGGGATTATTTCCAACGCAGGTGATGTTCTTTCTGACAGTCAGGGTGGGAGCTTGGTGGGAGGCACTGGGGTTGGGAGCCTGAGGGGCCCAGGAGCTGCTGCTACCTCCTCCCCTCCCCATTCCCACAGCTTCTGCCCCCAGGGACAAGGCTGACGAAGGATGTTTACAGAGCATAAACCTTCACTTAGAGAAAGTTCGTGGGGCAGCTGGGGGCTGGGAGCTGCAAGAGTCTCACAGCAGCGGCAGGCGGCGTGGGGAAGATGAGGAGAGATGGGGCTTTGGTCTGTACCTGCCCCTTTCAGCCCTCTGACTTCAAAAGGGAGGCCAGGGTGGCCTTTGACAGGGTGCAGCAAGGAGGTGAACATCCCTTCCAAAGGCTCAGAAGCAGGATGGGCAGTGATGTGGTGTTTCTCAAAATTCAGGGAGCAGGGACTGTGAAGGGCTGAGGGCTGAAATCAGGGACTGGGGCACAGGGGGTGTAGTAGGGGCTTGGTGACAGGACCAAGGGCCTAAAGAGACGAGGGAGAGCTTGGAGAGGGGACAGCAATCCTTCCTTCTGGGTCTCAATGAGAAGAAGACAGGAGTCAGCGGTTCCCACTTCCCAGAGGCCTGCGGCTGCTGGCAAAAACGCTAGAACTGGGGCTGGTCCTCTGGGTGATGTTCCACACCTCGGGGCCAGAGAAGGTGCAGGTTCTGGGTGGGGCTCAGAGGGACATGGCTGGCAGGTGTGAGGGAGGTGTCCCCTGGGGTGAATGGACCCGGCTCACCTCAATTCCCTCCTTGCTGAGTCCTTCTCTGGCAGGCTTTTCTTCTGGGGCCCCTCCCACCAGGGCCTGAGTCTTTGGGAAGGGGGTCCTAGCTACCTGTGCACACTGGACTCCCCTCGCTTGGGCTGCCTGTGAGAGTCATTGGGGCTGGGGAAGGATTTGACCAAAAGTGCAATAATCAGGCTAGAATTCCAACAGCAGGAAGAACTTCCTGGCTCGCCCAAGACCCTGCAGTGAGTGACTGCAGAGCCCCACATCTGGAGCTCCTCACGAACAGGAGAGGCCTCCTGTGCGGCCCCCTCCCTCAGGCCCAATCATAACACCAACCCCTCACACTCCCACAGGCCCTTGCGGCTCACCGAGTTCTTTCCCACCCATTACCTCGTCCAAGAGGGAGGCCCGCAAGGCTGGGGTTTCTACCCAGTTGGATGGCCTAGAGATCTAAAGCTCAGAGAGGCGCAATGATCAACCCAAGATCGCACAGCATGCAAGAGGTGGGGTTCCTGACCCCTCAGCCCACTCTGACCTCTAAGATGAATGACCCGAGATCCCCAAATGTCCGGACGTTTTCACACCACATTTCCTCTCCCAGAGTTCCTGAGAGATGCCTCAGCCCTGGGATCCTGGTGACAAGTGGTCAGAACAGCCAGGTCCCTGGCCAGCGCATTCCTGGCATCCAGAAAGGGCAGGATGTGGGGCAAAGCTACTAGCGGATTTAGCTCCTGGAGAGGAAGGAGAGGCCCCTCCAGAGGAGGTGAAGACAGTGCTGGCCAGAGGACACGAGGCAAGTCCTTCACACTCAAAGGGGCTGAGAGGCCAGGCCTGGGGACCAAGGACCTCCACCTCAGAGCTATATTGCTCCCCCAGGCCCAGCCTTGCCTCGGAAAAGTCATCTCCCAAGAGGAGCCCGCGGATGATGCAGCTGCTCCCTGCGAAGTGTCTCGGCCTCCACGGGCACCCAGGCTGCAGGGTGGGCAAGGGCGCCTCAATGCAGCGGCTCTTCATTAGCAGTCCCCTGCCCCTCATCCCCAACTCCACCGTCCCTGCTACCGCAGCAGAGAACCCGCAGCACTCCAGCAGCCCTCTCTGCAGAGAAAAAGATTGATCCAGGCCCTGCCAATGGGCATTGGGGGATGGGCTACTCCTAACCATTGACCCTGACCCTAAGTGCGACCTCACGTCCAGAGCATCTCAACTCTCTGCCCCCGCCCCCCCGCCCGGCCCGCCACAGGAGGTCTCTGCACCGAATCGTGGCTGCTACCTTCAGGAGCATACAGGCTGAAAGAGTTCCCTTCCGCTACCCTCCCTGTGGTCAGGGGGCTCCTTTGCCAGCATTCTCCTCCCCTCCGCTCTGAAATTCTGTGGGCCAGCTAGGATGGGGCAGAGGCAGGCAAGCAGACAGCAGAGGGTCAGGCAGGAAGACAGACCAAAAGACAGGTGGAAGCAGACAAGTAGAAGAGTAAGATTCAGGTGGACAGGTGGATAGACAGATGGACAGACAGGCACCCAGATAACTGGACAGGCCAACAGAGGGATGGAAACAGACAAGCAGAAAGACTGTTGGATAGCTGGAGAGACAGAGACAGGACAACTCACACACCGGCAGAAACTCACTCCGGCAGAGCGACAGCCAGACAGGCAGAAGGACTGTGGGACAGTCAGGTGGACAGGCAAGGGGACCACCCAGGAGACCCCAAGACTAGAGGGCCCTCTCTGGGGGCAGCAATAAGGGATTAATATCGGCACATTTCCCAGGGACCAGAGGTCTCTCTCCCGGGCACCTTCGAGCGTCCGAGAGCCAGGCCCAGCCCTTCAACTGATATCTGCGGGGCCTCTCATGTTCCCGGCTGGGCCAGGCCATCCCCCAAGACTGAGCTCTGAGCTGCCAAAATTCGCTCTTTACATCCAAGAAGGGTCAGTGTTTTTGAAAGTTGTAGGAGCCTGGCGAGGGGGAGGAGGGGGCCCGCAGCGTGAGTGTTTCCAAACTTACTCCTCTCCTCTTTCTTTTTCCCCAGGGTGCCCAGAGCCAGGCCTGGTGCAGCGGCCAGCAAGCTGGGCAGGCTAGCTGGCCAAGCCTGCAGGGCAGGCGGCAGGGCCCACTGCTGCCACTGGGAAGTTGAGGGTGGATGGCAAGACTGAGTGAAAACTCAAAGTCAGACAGCACACGCCAGTGTCAGAATTCTGGTGGCTCAAGGGGACCCCAAACACCTATAATTGGGGACCAGCCCTCAGCTGGGGGGGAGATCGTCCCTGGAGAGGGACATCTCCGAGGGGAGTCCAGGTGGGAGGCCACTGTAGCTACAGAGCTGGGGAGAAGGTGACAGAAAGTGTGCGGGGGCCAAAGGGCCCTCTGTGTCTGGGACACAGGGAGACAGAAGTGAGGAAGAGGAAAAGGGAGCCGCACTTTAGTGGCTGCCGATTGGAGAGAGATGGGGGACAAGAAGCTGGACGTGGGGCGTACAGGGGACAGAGAAGCAGGGGTTGGAGATCAGGATGGAAACCAGGAGTTGAGGTGGGGGAGGTCAGAAGCCAGGTCAAGCTGGGGTCAGGACTTGGAGAGCTGGGGGTTTAGGGGCAGGCTGTGGGGGGAGGGGGGATCGGAAATCGGGTTCAGGCCTGGGGGCAGAGCGATGAGGGTCGGCCGACCGGGGGGCTGGGGGGCAGGAGGCGGAGCCAAGGTGGGGCAGCCGTCCCCCGGGAGCCCAGGCTCTGGCAGGGGCCACGCAGGGCGGCAGGGGCCACGCGGGGCGGCAGCGCGAGGGCACGGTCGGGAGCTCGGGGTAGCAAACTCACATGAAGACGTGGTAGACGAAGGCCCAGCCGCGGGGTCGCTCCAGCACGTTGTAGACCCAGTTCTGCAGGCGTCGGTAGCGCTTGTACGCGGCCGAGGAGCGCTGGCCGCAGGCGGAGCCCGAGCCCGAGCCCGGCCCTGGGAGGGGCGCGCCCGGCGGCAGGGGGCTGCCCAGGAGGCCCAGGCGGCGCGGGGAGCCGCCCCCGCCCGCCTCGCCCTGCTCGCTCTGCACCGCTGTGAGCGCCACCAGCTCGGCGCGGGGGGCGTCCGCGGGCAGGGGGGGCTAGGCCGGGCCGGGGCGGGGGGGCCTCGGCCATGGGCGGCGCCAGGCGGGGGGGCCGGGGCCCGGGTCCGGTCCGGGGCTGGGGCGCGCGAGGGGCGCTCAGCGGCGCATGTCTCGGACCCAGGGCCGGCGGGGCGGCCCGAGGCGGGCGCGGTCGGCGGGGGCTAGGGGCCGGGCCGGGGCCGCTCCGGGGCCGGGGGCGGGCGCTCAGAGCCGGGGGGCCGCCGGAGCCCGCGCTGACCGCCCTCTTCCCCGGCGACTGGGGCGGCTCTTTCCGACTCCAACTCTCTTATTACGCGCTCCATGCCGCTCGCCTTTCCACCTGCCGCCGGCGCGCCGCTCACATGTCAGCCTCCCCCGCCCCGCCCCTCCCCCGCCGCCCCCGCCCGCCCCGCGGCCGCCTTCCCAAATCGGGAGGGAGCGAGCGAGCCGGCGAGGCCGGGCGGAGGGAGGGGACGTGCGGAGAGGCGGCGGGAGGGCGCCCCCGCCGCGCGGGCCGCCGAGTCGGGGCGGGGACCGGACCGCGTGGCGGCGGCCTCCGGCTGGTGCGAGCGGAGCGCCGGGCTGCGCGCGGCTGCGTGGACCCGAAGGCCGGGCTGGGGGCGGGATGCCTCATGTGCGGTTGTGGCGAGTGGGGCGAGGAGTCGCGGCCGCCGTCGCGGATGGGACGCGGGTCCCGCGGAGCTTAAGTGTGAGTGGATGCAGAAGTGCCTGCTGTGTGGGCGCAGTGGGTGGCTGTGATGGTGAGATTGAGTGAGGAGGTGCGGTGTGGATGGGCGTGCAGGGTCCGGACCGCTGGCGGTGGCGGCGTCAGCGAGGTGTGCCCCGTCTGGCCGTGCCCCGTGCGCGTGGGGCGGGGTGCGCTCGTGCCTGAAAGGCCTGTGTGTGCAGCACCGTGGGCCTCAGGTGTGTCTTCTTTTCTGCCCACCCCACCCCCGCCTCTGAGCGTCCCTTCTTCAGGATGAGGGAAGAGCCTCCGCTTAGGCCACTCTACCCCAAAGAAGAGTCTCCTCTGATCAGAGGGGCCTGCTCCGCACCAGCCCAGTCTGAAGCGCGCCCTTGCCTCGCTTCCAGGGCAGGGCAAGGTTCAGGGCACACAGGTGTTGGGAGGTGAGCTCTGAACCAGCGCGGATGCCGGACAGCCTCCTCCCCAAAGGCTCACAGAATCGCACCCAAAAGCGGCGAGACTTTCCCCCACGGCACTCCCTCTCCAGCCGGAAAGTTCCTGGTGCCTGACCTACTCTCTCTAGCTTTGGGGGAGGCCTTTTCGTTCCCTTTAGCCCTCTTGGCCCAGCCCACGGTGGTCATTTGGGTTTCCCGATCCTCCTTCCCTCGTCCCCCGACGAAAGCTTCGGCCACACCAGCCGCTCCCCCCGCAGGCCCTGCCCCAGGGTGAAGCGCTTCCGCAGCAAACTCTTCCCGGTTCCTCCGGGAGGATCTCGGGGGACGGAGCCGAGCGGGAGGGGCGGGGGACGGGGTGGGAAGGCGAGCTCCATTCTCAGCTGTCAGCAAAGGCAGCATTGATCTGCTGAGCGCCAGTGGGGGAGGGAAGGAGGCAGAGCTGCCGGCGTGCTGGGAGGGGGCTGCAGGGACCTGGGGGACCCCAAACTGGGCTTGACAGCCGTTTACACCCCTACCCCAACAGTGACCCTTTTCCCTCTGCGTAGCAGAGGCTGCCTTTGGGGTCCGACCTGAATCCCTCTGGCTGCTCCTGGCTCCAGGTGTGCCGAGGGCCAGAGCCTGGTGCCCCCGGGCAGTTTATGCCCCTTCCTCACTGGTAGCTGGGGAAGGTTTCTGGACCCCGGGGCTCAGCTATGGATGCACTGCCCTGGCTGTGTTAACCCATCGTCTCCCCATGAGCTGCAGCTAGCACTCCCTAGATAGGCAGCACTGCCCTCCCAGAGGCTATGGGACTGCCTGACTGGGCTTCCTCAGTCAGGGGTCCTGGGGGGTGGACTAAGGCCTGGTGACTTGAAATGGTGGGAAGGAAAGCAGTTGTAAGGGATCTGGGGGATGTTTCTTGGGGGTCTTTTTTTTCTTGCGCTACGCAGGCCTCTCACTGCTGTGGCCTCTCCCGTTGCGGAGCACAGGCTCCGGACACGCAGGCTCAGCGGCCATGGCTCACGTGCCCAGCAGCTCCGCGGCATGTGGGATCTTCCCAGACCGGGGCATGAACCCGTGTCCCCTTCATCGGCAGGCGGACTCTCAACCACTGCGCCACCAGGGAAGCCCTCTTGGGGGTCTTTTTGAGGCTCTTCTTATGCGCAGAAATGGCACTTGAACACAGGTTGCCCTTTATCAACACTCAGAATATCTGAAATGGGGTCTGTTCTGGGAAAGATGATCATCAGGCTCAGTGTCACCCCCGGATGCCACGCCTCTCTTCCCACTTAGGGGGCTGCGAAAGTCCCTTCCTCTCCTTGCGAGGAGCCCTCACTGCGAGGAGAGGGTCTTTCATCACCTTTCCCAACTCCAGCTCCGGATGAGCCCCTCAAAGGCAGCAAGAGGAAGAAAGAGACTGTGGCTGCAGCTAGAGGGAGGGAAGTTAGATCTCAGGAGGGAATTTCATGGGGCACAGAGGCGTGTTTCTCCTGTAGGTGTATGTGTAATGGGACAGGCCCACCACTTTTTAAAGTGGGGAGTTGTGGGAGTTCCCTGGTAGCCTAGTGGTTAGGATTCTGGGTTTTTCACTGCCGTGGCCCGGGTTCAGTCCCTGGTCAGGGAACTGAGATCCCACAAGCTGCGCGGTGCGGCCAAAAATAAATAAATAGATAAATAATAAAGTGGAGAGTCATGGAACTCTTCCTAAGGGGTGGGGGGATGGGGGGATTGTTCTAGGAGGATGTAAGCAAAGTTAGGTTGGTGTGTGTATGTGTGTGCATGGGAAAGTGGAGGAGGCAGAGGAGAAAGTCCAGTTCCAAGAGGACAGGTGGCCACTCTGAGGGTCACCCGGCGGCCTTCCTGTCCCGTCCGGATTCCCGGGACACGAGCGTGACCAGGAGGAAGGCCTTTCCCCACCGCAGCCTTTAGTGACTAAGACACTTTTCTGAGCGCACAGCTGTCTCCAGCTCTCTCCCTGCTGGGGGGACAGGGGGTGGAGCTATGGTTTCCCACCCTCCTCCTTCCCTCTCTCCCACCTGTTCCCTTCACCCCACCCTCAGCAGCTTCCTTCCCACCCACCCCTACCAGCCGCCACACCTCTCCCAGGTAACACTGCCAAAAAAACATCCGGCTCTGCCCTGACTCACTCACTCTGTCCCACCTGGGCAAGTCCATTCCTGGCTCTGGGCTTCAGTTTCCCCATCTGCCCATAAGGAGGGGGTGGGGCTCCAAGATCTTCTGTAATTCATCACTGTCACTTTCATCCATCAATGAAGCAAGTATTGATTGAGAGGAAGAGTGGGGAGGGAGAGAGCTCCCATTTGCTGAGCACCAACTGAGGCTCAGAGACACGTGGGGACTCATCTAAGGATACACAGCCAGTATCCAGAACTGCCTGTGACCTGTCCTCTCCCCTGGCTGGCACCTACCCACTGTGCACAGGGTACTGGCATCAGTACTGAGGGGAACCACAGATGGCCCAATCTTTGTTCTCTAGGACTTATTCCTGACAGGGGTGGAGACTCCTAGGTCTGAAAGGGTTGAGATCTAGAAGTTGTGGGGACCTTGCGGCCAGGTTCAAGCCTGTCATCGACTGACGGCCGCCAGTGTGACTTCAGGTCAACCAAGGATGCAGATTCCTTTCTTGGAGTGGGAAGGGGGTTTTACGTCAGTGGTTTTCAGACTTTATTAGCAATGGAATCCTTTCTACAGACAGAATCTTAAGGTAGCACCCCAATATGTAAAGAGCATTCAAGCAGAGGTGTTCTGGTTGAATTGAGGTGAGGATGTCAAGGTTCCACCCACCAGACCTCCTCCTCCTTTCTCTCCACACCACAGAAACTGTTTGGGTTTTCTTTCTTTCTTTTTTTTTCTTTTAAATTTATTTATTTTTGGCTGCGTTGGGTCTTCATTGCTGCACGCGGGCTTTCACTAGTTGTGGCGAGCTGGGGCTACTCTTTGCTGCGGTGCACAGGCTTCTCATTGCAGTGGATTCTCGTTGCAGAGCACAGGCTCTAGGCACGCGGGCTTCAGTAGTTGTGGCTCTCGGGCTCTAGAGCACAGGCTCAGTAGTTGTGGTGCACGGGCTTAGTGGCTCTGTGGCATGTGGGATCTTCCTGGACCAGGGGTCGAACCCATGTCCCCTGCATTGGCAGGCGGATTCCTTTTTTTATAAATTTATTTATTTATTTTTGGCTGTGTTGGGTCTTCGTTTCTGTGCAAGGGCTTTCTCTAGTTGTGGCGAGCGGAGGCCACTCTTCATCACGGTGCGTGGGCCTCTCACTGTCGTGGCCTCTCTTGTTGTGGAGCACAGGCTCCAGACACGCAGGCTCAGTAGTTGTGGCTCACGGGCCTAGTTGCTCCACGGCACATGGGATCTTCCGAGACCAGGGCTCGAACCCATGTCCCCTGCATTGGCAGGAAGATTCTCAACCACTGCGCCACCAGGGAAGCCCGGCAGGCGGATTCTTAACCACTGCGCCACCAGGGAAGCCCCTGTTTTGGTTTTCTTATAGCTCTAAGTGTTGCTAGAAGTCAGATGAGGGAAAGTCTCCACTGGCAATGGCAGAGGAAGCCTTCTTGGGGACAGGAGTAGGGAGGACTTGGAGAGGTGCAGAGAAGTGCAACCAATAATGCCTGCAGCTACCATGAATGAGGCCCAGAGCCTTGTGTAGGATGCTTTAACTGTATCTTCTATTTCAGCATCCCAACAGCCCTCTGAGGTAATCCTATTCACACCCCCATTTTACAGACAAGAAGGCTGAGACTCAGTGAAGAGACTTGCCTAGTGTAGTTCTTTACCCCTGTGCTACAGTGTGTGTGTGTGTGTGTGTGTGTGTGTGTGTAGGTGGGGTGTGGGGATAGGGAGGATGTTACAGAACATGGGGGAGGAAAAACAAGTTTGACAAGGGGACAGAAGGGACCTTGAATGCTGTGCTGAGGGTCCAGTTCAGCCTGATGGGAAACAGGGAGACTGGCCGGGGCTGAGACTGAGCATGCCACAGAGGCTCGGGCTCTGTACAAGACAGCTCAGGGCAGGAAGATTTGGAGGTGCCAGTACCCAGGGAGGTCGGCAGTTGGGGGGCGGGGACAGAAAGATCACTGAACAACAGGTTATGTCTGGGCTTCCTGGCTCTACCTTTGGACTACTTGGTGACCTTGGTCACTCCACCTCTGCCCCAACTTCCCTGGCTATCGGGAGGACTAAATGCAATAACACATGAAAAAGTCACGACCATGCAGGGAGCTGTACAAATGTGAACTATTGATCTTATCACCCTTCAGGTGTGCGTTCGGATGGGGCAGGGTGAGATGCTGTGAGAATTCCCTAGTCCTAGCACCTCTTCTCCCTGGGAGAGTCTTCCTAGCACGAGGGGATTGGAAGGGAGGGTTCTCATGGGTGTCGGCATCACATGCATTATTTGCCTCCAGAGATCCACCTCCACTGAGAGCAGGAGGAATTATGAGAGAAGGATCGAACCTGCTTCATTTTCCCAATGAGCCCAGAGAGGACAAGAGACTGAGGCCACCTGGCAGGTAGAGGTGCTAGAGGGTCCCAAGGAGTTTCTCCCCCATATCTGGTTGTGCCACTGACCTGTCCCTAGCCCAGCCCCTGCTACCCTTCTGGGCCAGTCAGCTCAGAGCCACAGGAAGCGGAGCGAGCAGTGTCGCTGATCTCAGTGAAAGTGAACCCCCATTGATCTTCAGGGCTGGAGGGGGGCCCACAAGGAGGAGACACTGAGGGAGAAGGGGGTGTGGAAATGAAGGTCAAAGCCATCCCTTCTTGCAACCGCTTCTCCTCCACCTTCAGGATTCTTCCTCTATGACCCCAACTCCTGGAAGACCATGTAGAAGACAACACTACTACAACTCTATTGGCAGGCTCCACGTTCTCAGTGAGAGCCACTGGGACAGTGGAGTTCCTTGGAAAATGAGGAGGAGGGCCTTTTCTGAGTTGTTGAGAGTACAATGCGAAAAAGCTTCCCTTCTTTCTGGTCCCATGATCAGAGAAACCTGGAGGAGGATTCAGGGAGGGAGAGGACGTGAGTAGGAGGGATGGCAGATTGAGTGTCAGGGAAGGGGACTCTGAAAAGGGCTGAGACTTGGTAAGGGACATAGAGGTTCAGAAAGGAGAATGGGGGCTCAGAAGGGAGGCTAGGGGCTCAATGACAGGGATATAAGGCCCAGAGAGCAGGACTGCCAGGTCAAACTTTTTTTTTTAATAAATTTACTTACTTACTTATTTATTTATTTATTTATGGCTGCGTTGGGTCTTTGTTGCTGTGCGTGAGCTTTCTCTAGTTGTGGAGAGCAGGGGCTACTCTTCGTTGCAGTGCATGGCCTTCTCATTGTGGTGGCTTCTCTTGTTGCAGAGTACGGGCTCTAGGCACACATGCTTCAGTAGTTGTGGCACACAGGCTTCAGTAGTTGTGGCACATGGGCTCAGTAGTTGTGGCTCGCAGGCTCTAAAGCGCAGGATCAGTAGTTGTGGCGCATGGGCTTAGTTGCTCCGCAACTAGCGTGTGGGATCTTCCCCGACCAGGGCTCGAACCCGTGTCCCCTCCACTGGCAGGCGTATTCTTAACCACTGCGCCACCAGGGAAGCCCTGCCAGGTCAAACTTGATTGAACACCTATTAAAGTCCCTCCTCCTTAAAATAGTAGATACACAATATACATGCTGGATAATTTAAAACATAAAAACACGTATCCAAGTTCAAAGGCAAGAATGAGAAATCTCTAAGGGCCAGAAATGAGAGGAAATTCCGGTGGTGAGCAGGAGTTGCAGCTGTACCTCTGAGGAGGGATTCAGCATTCCAGGGGGTGGGAAGTAACACTTGCAGACCCCACTAGTGGCAAGGGCTGTGGTAGGCTCCCTGCTTAAGGCTGGGCCTGGGAAAGTGCTGCATGCCCTAGACAGGACTAAAATATCTGCCTGCCAGCCGCCTGGTCCTGGCTTTGGGTAGAAAGAAAGAGTACCCATATGACCTGGCTTTGGGTAGAAAGAGTACCCATATGATTAGGACACCTTAAGCCCGTTCACATGGAATGCGGACTCAGAACCTGATATTCACGACATACAAAAATCCCAAAAGACACTTATATAAGAGCTAGTTTGGGGCTGGTGCTTTTCTACAAGGCTTGGGCAGATACAGCTGAGAAATCGCCCCAAAGGGTAGCCTCCATATCCCAGGGTACAGTCAGGAAAATGTGCTGAAACTATCTCAAGGATAAACTTCACAACATATAAGAAATACAATATTTTAAGAGGCACCTCTCTCAAGGAAGAATTCATATTTAAAGATCTAGAGATAATGGAGCAATCTGAAAGGAAGTTTTAGTTAAAACCTTCAAGAAGATAAAGGAAGGAATAACATCTATAGAACAAAAACAGAAAGATATCAGACAGAAACATGTAACAGATATGAAGAGAACTATCTAGAAATTTTGGAAATGAAAACTAACATCACTGACATTTAAAAAAAAATCAGTAGATGGGTTAGTAAATACAGGTGAAGAGAGAATAAGTTAATTAGAAGCTATAACTGAGGAAATCCTCCAGAATGACGCATAGAACAATAAAACAGTTAAACATATGAAAGAAAAGAGACAAAGAAGATTGAATGAGAAACTCCAGCATACATATTATTACTTCCAGAAAAAGATACTGGAAAGACTAAGCTCTTTCCAGAAATAAGACATGAATTTCTAGATTTAAAAGGCCCACAGAGTGCCTAGTAAGATAGCTTTAAAAACAAATCAAAACTACATCTAGACACCCTGTAGCCAAAGTGTAGAAAGACAAGAATAATGAGGAAATTTAAAAGCCACGAGAAAGAAAAAATAGCTTATCTACAAAGGTCCAATAACTGAATTGACAGTAAGCATCTCATCAGCAACAACAGATGCCAAAAGACAGTGGAATAGTATCTTCAGGGTGCTGAAGGCAAATAATTGTGAACGTAGAATCCCACACATTGCCAAACTGTCATTTAAATAAAGGGCAAAATAAAGACATTTTGACACATTCAATATTTTAGAAAGCTTCTGTCCCATGGACCTTCGCTGAAAGAGAGAGGCACAAGGGCTTGGGAGCTGGAGAGGTGATGTGGCTCAGGGCTGCGGAGGGAGGCTGGGCTCTGTTTTGGACCTGTCTTCAGCACCAGCCAGCCTGAGGAGCTCAGCCCAGCCTGGCTCAGCCGGGGCCCAGCTCAGGTTCTCCCCTCCTGAGTGCCAGCCTTGCTATCCTCTTATCCCCTCATGGTAGTGGCCCAGCACCCAAGCTGGGGAGTACCACTGCCAGTCTGGCTCAGAGGCCTCCTTGAGGAGGCCAGGCCCAAGTTTCTCATGTGACCAGGTTTTGCCTGGCCCTCTGCCCTGGGGCCCTCTCCTCCTGGGAGGTCAGTGAGCAATGGGACAAAAGCTAGGTCCCTATGCAGGAGTTGGGGGGTGAGGACTTTCATTCTCTGTAGGAAAAGAATCACTTATCAGAGGGGACGAGACCAGTGGAGCTGAGCCGCCTGGGACGGGAGACTTCTTGGAGCATCTGGCTCCACTCAACCAGCTGGTGCCCTTGGGTAATTTCTTAAACTCTTTGAGCCTCAGTTTCTCACTAATGAGCAGGATACCTACCTAATGAAGATGTGAAGATGAAATGAGATAATCCATCTAGCTTTAGATGTATTTTCCTACACAGAAATTTCTTAAAAGAATAATCTCCATCGAATACTCCTGCCTAGCATATCATCAGTCAGTGCTCAGTAGAAAACTGTTCCCAACAAAAAAGTGACAGTGAGAGCCAATGAGCAGGGGTAGGATGTGTGCAGTGTTGGAGGCCCCATCTTCAGGGAAGAGCTCGTGTTTGTTAACTCAGTCATCAGTTACTGTCATTCTCTTGGTGCCAGGCCCTAAGTTGGGCTCTGGAAGCATGGAGATGACCCTGAACTGGAGGACCATCGGTGAGGAAGACAGCCAAAACCAGAAAGTTCTAACAGACTGTTCAGAGCCTGACTCGTCTTGTGTTTGTTGTCTATCTTTCCCCTCCCCACTCCCACCTCTCCCCCTGCCCCCAACCCAATATAAGCTCCATGATAGCACAAACCTCATCTGGCTTGTTTTCAGCTGTCTTCACAATGTCCAAAACAATGTCTGAAACACAGAAAGTGCCAAAGAAACATTTGTTGAACGACTGTGTATATGAGCACTAATAATAGAGGCTGTAGAAGTTGCTGTGAGAGCATCAAAGAAGTCTTTGCTAACTCTGTCCTAGGAGTTAGAAGTTTCTCAGCAAGGGCCATTTAAACTGGGCCTTGATGTATGTATAGGAGATCAATAAGTGGAAAAGGAAGTAAAAGGACATCCAGGCGTTGGGGCCAGCTGAAAACATGGAGGTGAGTTCAGGGACCAGTGAGTAATTGAGTGTGACAGGAATGTAGAGTTCAGGGGGGAGGAAGAGTGGAAAGACACAAAGCTGGGGAGATAAGAAGGGCTGTCAAAAAGTCTCCTTATTAAAATCTAACCACCTACCCTAATGTAATACTCTGGAGAGGATAGTGTTTCCAGCCCTCGCTGTTGCCCCAGGAAGGCCCCTCTCTTCAAAAGTTAAGGGTCTTATCAGGAAAGGGGTTAAAGATCTAGTACCAAAGATCTAGTACCCACTGAGAAAGGGGACAGTCATACCCCATAGTTCCTAGAGTTGTCTGAAGTTGGGATAAGGGTGGGACAGGGCACCTCCCAGATTTCGGCGAGTGCTACATGCTGCCCCCTTGTGGCCTCAGCAGAATTAAGCAGTAAGGAGGCTGGCCAGGTGGTCTGTTCATAATCCCAGGGGCCTCCAGCCCCCAGCATCGCCTTCTGGGAAAGTTATCCCAACCACCAGCTGTCTACAGACCAGACCTAACTGCTCTATTTATTCCACGTATACTCAAGGCTGGGCCAGTGGGTCTGGGGAGGCAGAGCGAAAGGAGACAGTTCATATTTATAAAGCCCTGTCTCTCTCTCTCTCTCTCACACACACACACACCACCTTTGGCCAGAAAGCAACTATGTATGCACAGGGGGTCAGGAGACCAATGTTTTGGTTTCAGCTCTACCCCTATTCATGGAGTGACCTTGGGCAAGTCACTGCACTTCACTGGGCCTCCTATGTCTCCATCTGTAGCACAGGGATCACCATCCCTCTTCCTGTCTCCCCTTGCAGGGTCACTGTGAAGATCATTGGGAGGACAGATGCTGCAAGTGCTAGGAAAAATGTTTAAGAGTGCTCCGGATGTAAGGGGATCGTGCTGGGTATTAGACAGGGGCTCTCTTGGGCAGCACCAGAGTGTTTGTTTACACCCGCATGGGCCCTGCTGGCGGGGAAATTTAAAGGGAACGTGCTCAGTAAGGCAACTGATCGAAACATTTCCAAAATAAGAATGGAAGTCTGCAGGAAAATGGGGACCCATTGACCGGTCTGAAATTTCAGTTGGCTTGGGTTTTCGTGAATGGGAGGAAGAGCAGCAAGGTGGGACTGTGCAGTGACCTCAAAATGAGAGGTTAGCCAGGAAACGAAAAGAGCTGAGCTTCTGCCTTTTCTGAGCCCAGCCTCCCTTCTGGGTGCTTCTCATTCACAAGCGCTCTCTTGAATCCTCTCCACGTGGGGCTGGGCACGTGCTGTCAGTGAATTACCTGCATGTCTCACTGAGACGTGTTTGGGTACAGGACAGTGGGAAAGGCCAGATGATCCCCTTCAGAGAAAGTCCAGGGCTAGAATGAAGGGGGCAGACCTGACTTCTCATGGTGACAGTATCACCTGCTTCATCTACCTTGATGACACTGGAGGGGTACCATGTATCCAAAACCTTACAGCTAGGAAAATCTTTGCTTTTGCTAAAGAATGTTATCTTTCTTTGCTTTAGATGTGAATCTCTTACCTGGTCCCATCTCTCTTTTTGCCCTGGTGGTCAGGAAGCTCGGGATCGAACGTGAAACCTAATTTTAACTCTGTAGGTCTTTGCAGCCAGAATATTTGTTCTTGTTTTCGATGATCCTGATTTCCTACTCAACAATATTCTTCCTAATTCTCATCTGTCACATTGTTTCACTGTGTATGTTTTCAGTGCAAGCCGTCTTATTTTTTCTTGTGGAGTAAGGTAAGGTACACTTAGGTAAGTAACTGAAAATGAAACAGATGAGACATGTCCAAGTGCTTACCATGGTTAACAGTGGGGGATATTCGGTGAGGGAATTATTAGAGCATCAGGGTCAGACTTGAAATAATCGAATATTAAAGCCCCTTCCCTAACCCTGCCTCACACTGTAAGAGAGTCCCCAAAAGAGGGGAGTTGCCTAAGGTTTTATGACATATTACCGACTGAGAAGACATCAGTACTTTTCCTGGCAGCCAGTTCTCTGCTCTTCCCATGACAACAGGCCTCATTCTAGCTGTAAATGGCATGGTGAGGGGAAGACGGCTCACCACTGGCCTCTACGGCCAACAGAGGCCGTGAAGAAGTGGAATGCTCCTTCTGTTCTCCATACTTTCAAGCCCTGGCTGTAGAACCCTTCTGACCTGCTGGCTGACAAGGGGCTTGGGCTACCCTCCATGGCAGATGCCATCCATGACTTTGGTAATGGGCATGGCCACAGCAGGCAGCTCAGAGTGCCAGCCTGTGCCGAGACAGGAGTGGAGGGACGTACTCGAGTCCTTGCTTAAGGACAGAGAAAGCTTTCTCCATGAGAGATGCTCTCTTCACCCTCAGCCAAGAAGGACACAGGCTGAATCTGGCCCACGTGTCATACGTAGTCCAGGAAATAAGGCAGGCAGGCAACTCTGAGCAGCAAACGTTCTGACGAACGTTTAAAAAATGAACGTCATTTTTTAAATCAGCTGAAGATCTCAATTTGAATCAGACATGCAGCTCAAGTTCCCCTTGCTTTGGACATCCTCCCTCCTCACAAGGGACGTGTCCCCCTCCTTCACAGACACCCAACCTGAGGGCAGACGAACCTTTCCAAGCCTTTCCCAAGCAAAGTGGTCCCATGAATGTCCCCAGACACAGAAACCCAGACTCCAAATTATCTAAAATGAGATTTATTGCATTTCATGCAGTTTGAAGTCCATGCAGCAAAGGAGACTAGCATAATTTTTAATGCATTTAAAAATAAAATTAAAACTGGGGGATGGGGGGCAAATACACAAAGTCCTAGTCTCCTTGAGTCCCTGGAAGAGAAGGGTTTGGGAATGAAACCATCCACTCCCCATGGCAAATGAGTCTCTTAAATGCATGGAATGTTTCCATGGCCTCTGATGCAAATCCACAGAGCTCTGGGGCAAGAGCAGGGACGCGGGGAGAGGAGCACTAGTGAAAAAGAAGCTACACACGGTCACCTAATTTCACCTGAGGGCAGAACAAGGTGGTAAATCCTGGGTCAGCAGCTGTTCTAAGAGTCAGGAGATTACATACACCCCTGAGATTTGCTCCTAAAAGAAGTGGCAGTAAGAACCAAAAAAAGAGAAACAAAAGAAATATTTCTTCAACCACACTCTTCAAGAAAATGCCATAAATATGTTATTTATTATTTTCATTTCATAGCATTGGACACACAGCTCAACATATTGAAATACTGATTCCGTGGAGACAAAAAAAGGGAAAAAGGAAATAAAAAATACTGCATCTTCCTGTTGGAGAACCTCCGCCCCCGGGCGTCGGGCGTAGCGCACCAGTGTCCTAGCCTGCGGGAGGCGCTGAGGTCGGCAGGGTCCTCTGGGGAGGGAGGCTGTGCCCATTGCCCGGGGCTGTATGGCAAAAATTGTGTTGGGTGTCCTTGGCCTTGCCAGCTCAGGCCCTCAGTCGCCGGTCACCTGGGGGGCCTGCCCGTCGGAGGGCTGGTTGGCTGACTGGATGAACATGGGTTGGGCGAGGTCCTGGCCGGCAGGCATGGTGACTTGCTGGATCTGGTAGAGCTGCTGCGAGGGGTGGAGAGGAGAGAGTGAGGTCACCCCTGGGAGAGGGGCATGCAGCTCCCTATGGGCCTCGAGTTGGTTGGGGGCCCCAGATACCTCAACCACCACCCATTGCAAGGCATCAGAGGGAGGAGGGGAAGTGGAGTTCTGCTGTGGTTGGGAGCAGCAGACACAGGAGGCACCAGCCCGGTGAGAGGGGGTATGTGTGGTGGGCGGGGAAGAGGTGCAGGGAGTTGCATTTCCTGTGGCTTTCACTTCTCTGGGCTCTGCCTCTCCCGTTAGCTCAGAGCCTCGAGCTTGCTGCACGCTGTTCCTCTGTGACAAACACAAGCAATTTGAACCACTGTACCAGCAGCTTGGAAGTCAGCATTTCCCCAACTCAGTAATCCTCACTGGCAGGGGCAGTAGGGATTACCCCTTCTCCTCTTTTCCTCAGAATGTCTGGCTCAGGCTGAGGCTACGCTGAATCTCCATCTCCTGCATGGGCCCTGACGGGGAGGCAGGTCACCTGGGATTAAATGCTTACTACAGCGAAGACCCGCGAAGATGCTCGCGTAGCCACTACGGAAGGTTAGGGCCAACTGGACATGATTTCTCAGGTGTTTCCAAAAGAAACCAAAAGCTAAGACCCCCTGCCACAGCAGCCCGGGCATGTGAGCCTGGCATCTGGTGCTGGCAGAAGCCAGAGTTGGGTCCTGACGCCAGTTCCTCTCCTCTCTGGGCAGCAGAGAGCATGGGCTTAGGCATGTCATCCTATCACGTCCTCAGGGGTCTCTGGCAAGATAGTGCGAAGGGAAAGGGGGCCGGCAAAGGGAAGATCCCTTCCTCACGAGTTTAGAATTACTGAATTCCAGGCACCTAGAGAGCTTGAGAGGTCACATGTTCTCTGCGTTTCAACTAATCCATGAGATTAAAAGGAGCGTGGCTTAGAGAAAAACTATTCTTAAAGAAAGGAAACAGGAGACCTTCATGCTAGTCCTGGTTCTGCAATGAACAGCTAAGCAAGCACAGACAAGGCACTTCCCACCTCCAGGGCTCAGTTCACTCATCTGTAAAACGGGGACTGGGGCTACATGATGTCTAGGATTATTGTCAACTCCCACCAAGTCTATAAATCTAGAGGATAGGCAAGACTGTTGTTTCAACAATTTCTGTCCACTCACTGTCAACAGATGATGGGACAGTTGCCCTAGCCATCCAAACCCACAGATATCACCTGCTACCCTGTCACAACTCCTCACCCTCTGCTCCTGCCTAGGCTGGGTGTCCTACCTGTCCATCCGTGAACTGGCTGAACTGCTGCTGTCCTTGCTGGACCTCTGTCTGTGTGATCTGTAGGAATCAAGACGGCAAAGTAGGCAGATCAGCTGCAGGGTCTGGTCCACTAGTCCACCAGCCCACCAGCCAGGAGAGGGTCGTGAAGATCAAAAGGACAATGCACATAAAGTGCCCAGAATGAGGCCTGGCACAGAACAGGGGCTTGATGAGTAGCAGGAAAACAAGGGTCCCTCCCCACCCCGTAGCACAGACAGCTACTCAGAGTTGGCACCACATACAGGACCCCGGAGCATGCAATATTCAACTTCTGCAACCATCTCTCTTAATGTCCACCTAACTACCCCCCGCCCCACCGAAACCAGTCCCTTGCTAAAAAAGTCTTTCTGGGGCCTGAGGCTCAAGTCAAACAAAAACACCTAGCTCCTAGGTACTGACAGGACAGGGCATAACATTTATGGTTTAGGCAGAAACCCTAAGAGTCTGTCTTTCAACCAGTGAAGGCAGATTGCAAAACACTGGGCAAACTGGTGAGTGGTCCCTTTCATGCTTGGAAGGTGGGCTCCAAACCAAACCCGTATCACCCAGATTATCTGACTGGAATATGAAACACCCTGGCGAGCAGGTGGCCTTGGCCCTGGAAGCCCTTGTGGCAAACCTATGAAGTACTTTTTCCGAGAGAGGCCACGTGCAACCCTCTGGGCCAAGGCGGGGGGGCGGGGGGGGCGGTAAGGAAAACATTTATCACATGTGCTTAAAATCTTATGTGGGCATTTTAAATACATTTTAAAGGAAGTTTACAGACATGGAGAACTGCATCGTATAATGCCAGTTGCTGCAGACAGCTTGGTAGACCAGAAAAAAGACTGAAGAATGTTTGTGTGCGTATATGTTATCTATGGAACATTTGACTAGCTAATGTTTTCTGTGTACCTTCTCCTGGAATCATCACAGCCACCCTGCAAGGTAAGGACTGTCTTCTCGAGTGTCCTCACAATGGGCCAAAAACAACCCATCGGGTCTACCCATGAAGCTATGAGGAAAACAAGGGGACAGGTATGAAAGGGCTTCATGAGGGTTTCTTACTAGTGTTCTTTGTTTTGGGTCTTTCTCCTCCCACCTGCTTGAGGGCAGGAGCTAAGTTTTGTCTATCTCTCAGTGCAAAGTAAATTGATATTGAAGAAATATCTGCAGAATAAATGAATGATCCTGAGACAAATGGAAAATATTCGTCATAGAGGAGAAGGTTTTAACTGTGCCCTGTGGCCAGCAGGATTGCCCTTCACATCAGTTGAGAAGAGTTTCATTCACCTTTAAATTCCATTTACACGTTAACATTCATTCAACAAACGTTTACTGAGCACCTACGAAGTGCCACGTTGTTATAATTACAATCTGTTGTTACACAGACTCTGTCCTCAGGCACCCTCTTCTTGCTTCACTCCTTCCTCTCTATACACCCAACTTTCCCCACTTTCTGGCTTTAGTTCCTGGTCTCAAAACTGACCTCTGGGGAACCAAGAACTCTTCCTTCTCATTTCCTCCCACCCTGTGCCATAGAAAGTTTCTGGATCCCAGGCTAGAATCTTACAAGTTTTTTTTTTAAAAAAAAAAAAAAAGAGGGGTACACTAAAGGGTGGGACCAATCTTGAGATCTGATTCCACGTCAATGAGCCCCAGGAAATTAGGGAAAAGCCCATATTCTTATGCAAGCCAAGAAATGGGTTTAGAGTGGGCCTTTAAAGATCCCAGAGACTATATGGAACTCAGAAGCCCTGCTTTTGGCTCATTCCTCATATTTTCCCAAATGAGATCTTTGGAGACCTGCTCTACAAACTCAGCTCTGTCACCACTGTCAATAGATACATCACCAAAATGCAACTGGGCCAGACGAGTCCAGCTTTTTAACGATCGCTTCTTTTTTTGGGTCTGAGGCAAAAGAATTGATTAACAATGCCTCCCCTTGTCCAGCACCCCCCATCCCCTGCAAATAATACCCACATCCCCCAATCCCCAAGCCCAGGGAGGCAGCCCCCTCGGCACCTGTGGCTCAGCCTTCAATATCTCAGGGCATGAGAGGAGATGAGGAGGGCAGTCTCTGGTTAGGGGTGCATGAGAAGGTAGAAGTAAAAACCTAAGTAGCTTTCCAAGGGGCACAGGAGGTGCCAGATCACAACAGTCATCAGGTTTAAAGATGGAAACTCAGCCTGACGATGAGGCAGTCTGTCAGAAGGCTTCCTCCAGTCAGACCTGCGCACACACACACTGGGCTTTCTTCAAGTATCCTTGAGGCTTCCCCTGCCTTGAGTTTCCTTGTCGCTCAAGAGCACGATGGTAAGAGACACACTTTGAATCCAATCCTCCGATAAACCCCATCTGTCCCTTGGGGTGCAGAACAGACGTGCGGGGGGTGGAGGCGGCTCTTGCTGAAGGATGAGGTGGCGAGAGTTGTGTGCTGAGCACTTTGTCAGAAGCCAGCTCCAGCTGGTTCCCAACTCAAGCCCTGAATCTCTGCAGCACATACCTGTTGAGCATTGGTGGCAAGCGTCTGGATCTGTCCCTGCACAACCTGGGTGCCCGATACAGGCTGGGCTAAGCGAATATACTGCAGCTGGCCGGCATTCAGCTGCACCTAGGCAGGGGCAGAGACAAACAAACCACCGGAGACTGAATGCAACCTCAAACAAGCAAACTTTCCATGGCAAGATATGGTGACTGTCCCCTACCCGTCCCCACCCCGACCCCTCCAAAAAGGCCGACCCTGAAAAGTTCCTTTTTAACAGAAACCCAAACAAGCAAAACCATAATATCCCTACCCCGTAAGTCACACAACACAAAAGAGAATATGTTCCTTGAATGGACTTGGGGAAAAATTCCCAGAGGATCTTGTCATGTATGTGAGGACAGCACGGCTGGACCCTCAACATTCACTGGCTCTTAGCTATTTGCTCACAGTTTACGTTAAGATTTGATGCCAAAGACTGTCTGACATTATCGGAACGCTTATACCGTAAGTGTGGGGCCTTTCTCCCCTCCGTCTCCACCCTTCCCCACCCCTGTCCCCGGGACGGCTGATCTAATACTGAGAAGAGCCCCGGAGTCTGCCAGGAGTAACCAAAGCCGACGGCCATCACTCCGCACCACAGCCCTAGAACTGCCCAGCCCCATGCTGCACATCTTGGAAGAGAAAGCTGGCCCACTTTACTATCTCTGTCCCCAAGAGCCAGGACCAATAGGGGTCTGTGGGACTTTTAGGATCCTTGGTGTTCAGCACTAGCTTCTGGCCAAATACCTCCCAAAGGGAAGCTGAATCAATAAACCTTTCACATAAAACCCCATCATCGGAAACCAAAGCTACAAAAATGCCCTTAAAGTCCCTCATGCTTAAGATTAAGTCTCAGATAATACAATAATACCACATGCTGCATTTAATTGTGTGCTAAAAGCCTTAACTCAGGCTCTTAATGCTACAGCGTAGCACGAAAGCATTAGTGAGCATGGGGATGAGGAGAGGACCAGTCAGCAGAGAAAAGAGTCAGCAAAGGAGGACTACGGACAGCCACACTCAGGATGTGGGGGATGAAGGCGGCTCCAGGAGGACCAGCAGATTTGGTCTCTCTCTACCTGGAGGCCCAGACACCACCCTCCCTAGCTGCCTAGCCTGCTTTGCTTGTAAGGGTGAGCTTCTTGAGGGTGAGCTTTTGCTCCCATGTCCTGGAGCAAAATTCCCCCTTGCCTTCAAGAGCTAACTTCATTGCAGGGGCTTTTACTTCCATGAGGAAAATGCTGACAGGAGGAAGCTTCTGCATGCAGTGTTAAATCAAACTGCTTCCCTGAAACTTCAGACTCAATGAGGATTTGAACCACCAAGAAAAGACTAACACTGAAGTTCCTGGTAGAACGTTCCAGAATTGTCCGCTTAAGGCAAGATGGAGGGACACAAAATCTAAACCCATTAATAATCTGGTTCAAAGGAGACAGGGCAAGGTATTGTGACCTGTAGTCATTTCTCTCCTGAGAACATGCCAAGAGGAGCTGCTGGGAAGTTGTGATGCCAAGCCTAAACTCCCCACTACATCCCACAGTGTGGCTTCCAGGCAACATTAAGTTGCTTATGGGGAGGAAGACAGCTGGGTGGAGGCTTGGGAAACCTCATCTGCCAAGGCTGATGGTGGCTGGTACCAGGAGTCACCAGAACTCCTGCTGAGGAACATGGGATGAAAGACCGAAGCCTTGTCCCAGGAGTGGGGGAAGGTATACTGCTGGCCATAGGGATTTTACATTTCCCAGCTGAGAAGAGCTCTTTTGCAGAAACTCAAATGTGACTGAAAAGCTGTGAGCCAAACAGTTCCAAGCAGTTCTTAGAAGCAAGCTCTTCTTTCAGGCTTGTGTTTAGGTACTGGTGATGCTCTGCCCTTCAGTCCTCTACCACAAGGGTAGGCCTGGGGACGCTCACACCTTTTTAAAATTACAGAGCAAACAAGCCTACCCCCTGGGCTTTCAAAAGAGGAGCAAAGCTTCCTTCCTAAAGGTCATCACTAATACGAGCACTCTGGTGAGTTTAGAAATGCAGACTCGTGCAGAAGGTATACAGTGAAGACCAGGTCCTAAATTCTGCAACAAGTCTTCTGTGCCCCAGAGGCTTTAAAAGACTCAAGTTAAAGTTACTACAGGGCTTCCCTGGTGGCGCAGTGGTTGGGAGTCTGCCTGCCAATGCAGGGGACACGGGTTCCAGCCCTGGTCCGGGAAGATCCCACATGCCGCGGAGCAACTAAGCCCGTGCGCCACAACTACTGAGCCCGCGCTCTAGAGCCCGCGAGCCACAACTACTGAGCCCACGTGCCACAACTACTGGAGCCCACGTGCCTAGAGCCCGTGCTCCACAACGGGAGAAGCCACCGCAATGAGAAGCCCGTGCATTGCAACGAAGAGTAGCCCCCACTCTCCACAATCAGAGAAAAGCCCATGCGCAGCAACAAAGACCCAATGCAGCCAAAAACAATAAATAAATAAAATAAATTTATTAAAAAAAAAAAAAGTTACTACGAAGTGTGAACTCTTCTCTGGCTTAGCTGAACTTGTTTTGGTGCCCCCACATGCAAAAATGAGAACCATTTGTGAGAGAAGTCATGGGCTGGTGGCTGCAACGAATCTGGAATTGGTGTGTGTGTGTGTGTGTGTGTGTGTGTGTGTGTGTGTGTGTGTGTGTGTGTGTGTGTGTGGCGCGTCACCACCCCCAGCCCCACGCCGTGGGGGAAGGAAAGGGAGCGGGGGATGGGAGGGGGAGAGAGAGAGAGAGATGAAAAGGGAAGAGGTAAACAGAGGGATGCACACACCCCCCTTTCCTAAGCTTTCTCCTGGCCTATTACTCTGTTAAGAAGAACAGTCCCCAAAACAGAGTTGAGCATACTTTCTGAACTTTCTTCAAAAAGAAAGTGGTTAACCAAGTCCAAGTGAGTTTCTGTATGTGCCTACATTTCATTTACAATAGGAAGGGCAAGGGGCAGGAACAGGCCTGCTCCATGTCACTCATTTTCCACATTTTTTTGTGGCAAATTGACCAATGAATAGATGGCAAGTGTTAAGACAAGGACCTTTTTTTTTTTTCCACCAAAGAACAAGTACAAGTGAAAAAGCCAACAAATCTAAGAAATGAAATCCCTCAAGGCACACAGGAAGTAGCAGTCCACAGTGAAGGAATGGATAAGTTAAATGAAAGCCAAAATTACACCTTGCTGCAGGCTCCACTGGGAACTGACTCATGAATACGCAACATGTGTATTTATGGCCTTCTCTATACACCTCCCTCTTAATCTCTGCAAATCAAAAGACAGGACTAGGACTGCCTCACAGGGCCTTTGGGCCTTGGCACAGAATAGTGGTTACAATGACTTCTCTGCGTAGGCCGAGTGAGGGGAAATGGAGAGGAGCTGCCCCATCGTGGTGAGCCCGAACCTGGATTAAAGGAAAGCAGGGCGTATACAGTGAAGCAAGTTGTGGTTTGGGGTAATGGGAATATAGGTTTATAACAAAGTGTGTGTACGTGTGTGTGTGTGTGTGCGCGCGTGTGTAAAATCTTTAACTATTTCCTGTTACACTGCTGAGCAAAGTGCTACGCAGACCTTAAGGCGGGGCAGGACTTACCGGGATCTGCTGGATCTCTCCTGTGTTCGTAATGATCTGCTGCATCACCTGCATGGTCTGGCCAGTGCCGCTCTGGGCCTGCTGGGCTTGACCCTGCGGCTGGGCCTGGACAATCTGCACCTGCTGACCTTCTCCAACCTGCATGGTCACGGGGGTGGTCTGGAAGGAAGAGTCATGAGAAAGCTGACTGAGCTCCAGCCCAGAGCCATTAGGCCTACCAAGGGGTTAATAACGAGCAGTTCGCCGGGAGCAAACCCCCTCCATGAATGCCTGACCTCATCGCAACACTAACAATACTCAACCTACAGAGTCCTTTGGGCTCAGAGCACTGTTCAAGTCACTCTCCAAAATAAAAGACAGGAAGGCCAAACGGATTTTTAGACTCAGAGTACAGAATATTTGCCTCGGCCCGGAATACCTCTATGCTTCAAACGTTTCAACTCTTCACAGCCCCTTCAATGATAGAAAGGCACATACGGTACAAGAGAATCAAAAGCAACCACGATAATTTGCCTGAGACATGGCTGAAGTCAAGTCTGGAGCAGGTGAGTTTAGAGGGCAAACTAAATGGGAAGTGGGATCAGTATGGGTTAACTAAGCTCAGGACCCTGGGCTCCTTCTCAGGCATGCAGGACACTGGAAGAAACATAAAGGCACACTGGCTTTCACCCCCATTCAAGCAGCAGAGCGGCTCCAGCCCACTCTGGCCAGCCAGCTGCTCTGGATCACAGCACTGCTTTCCACGGGCGAGGCAAACACCCTTAAGACCTGGACACCGTTAAGACCTGGACCTTAACTGAGGCTACCCGTAAGTAACGGAATTTGATAAAGCCAGACTTCTAACTTTCTAGAAACAGGAATCACAGATTTAAGGAATTTCTGTCTAATGTATATGAAGATTCTGTGTTTCACACACACTTAAGAGGACTGCCCAATGAAACTTGCTCCTTTGAGAGACAGTAGATTCAAACTGTCAAAAGGATCAGTCATTTCTTTTAATCTCAAAACTTTAGCCCTAGATGTGACCATTACAGATCCCAGCCTTGTTCATCTGGCGGTGGTGCTAGTGGAGCCCTTTAACCACACCTGCACCCCAACCCCTCACTTTGGATATGATTTCTCCCCACTCTGAATTAAGAATCACCTCTTAAGACAACTCTGAGAGTCTTAATGAATCCTGGGCTTCAATCGATGCTGTTATTCTGATGCTCTCACTTTCTGACTGCACAGGTCTACACTGCATCTAAAGTTACAAGGGAAGGGGATATGTTCTGAGAACTGTAGATGGGGCTCAAGGGATTATTAGGTAAGGAGAAATTACTACAAGCTGCAAGAGGGTAGGGAAGAAAGATGACAGAGGGCAATACAAGCAGTGGGTTAGGTCAACAGGAAACACCTCCTATACTCACACCATGATTTCCAACTCAGCCTGTTCCCCAAACCTCCAGTAATAAATGTTTCCAATTTTATGACAGAAAACACAGGATTCACTTTAACAAATTACGCTTTTCTTCCAACTTTAATAGGTATTGGTCCTGCAAAGGTATCTGAACTCAATTTGAAACAACGATTCCTGTAGGTCCGGGGAGGTGTGACACAGCACAAGGCCACCCTGAACCAGCCAGACAGCGAAACAACAGGAGATGCTGGGAGGAACCAACTTCACTGCCCTCACAAGCCTTATCAGCTCCAAGCTGAGCAAGTCTGGGGTGGCAAAGAAGAGGTAGGTGAAATTCTCGCTGACTAAAAAAAATGCATACTGCCAACTCATCACTGTACTACCAACTCAATTTTCCCAAGAGGATTTCCAAGGTATTTCTAAATCGTTTCAGGAAAACGAGGGCTCGTGCTAGCATGGCAGATGTCAAATCACACATGGCATGCCCTGCTGTCAGGGCACAACAGCCATGAGCTTCTTAGAACGGTCAGCCAATCAGAGCCAGCTCTTGGCAGACTCCCTTGAAGTTTGCTTTGTACAGGGATAAGCCTTTGGCAGGTAAAGCTCTCACCACTGCAGAGGCACAAACATTAGCCAAAGAAAGTCCCTCAGGCATCATGGTGCAGCGGATGCCTTGAGGCAGGGACTGGGCTGTGATCATCTTTAAACCCCGTCTGCCTAACACTGTGTCTTGCAAAGAGCAAGCACTCAATAAATTTCTGTTACATGGATAAGAAAATGGGCAGGGAATAAATCCTAAAATCACAGTAATATTTAAATCTACCCCTGTCCCAACCTTTTTTTCTTTAGGCAAACCCAGCTCCTTACTAGAATACACATGGCTGTTTGGGATGTGTCCTCTGCCTATCTTTTCAACTTGCCTAGACGTTCCGCTATGCTGACTGTACCCTCCCCTCCTACCATTTTCCCCGTGCTGTTTCTCGCCTCCAAGCCTTTGCTCGTGCTGTGCCCTCTCCTGGGAAAGCCCTCCTTCCCTCTTTATTTGATTCATTTCCATTGTTCCCTCTAAGACTCATATTATTCCCTTCAGGGAAATTTCTCTGACATCTCCTTCCACCTCCCTCACATCTTTGTTAGGTACCCACTTTGAAGTGCTCCCATAACACCCTCTACACAATCCTAAGAATATCTTATACTTCCCACGTGGCAAGTGGTGTAACCTTCAAGTATTTGTAGCCCCAACTAGATTCTTGAATTCTTTGAAATAGGGACTGTTTTATTCATGCTTGTGTCCCCAACACATAGCACTGGACTTTATCTAAGAGGATGTCCAATGTTTGATGAATAAATAAATTAATGATTGGCAGGGAATCTGGAGTCAGAGCTCAGAAAACATAGTTCTCCCTAGGGGCAGGACAGGGATAAAGATGCAGACGTACAGAATGGACCTGAGGACACGGGGGTGGCGGGGAAGCTGGGACGAAGTGAGAGTAGCATTGACATATATACACTACCAAATATAGATAGCTAGTGGGAAGCAGCCGCATAGCACAGGGAGATCAGCTCAGTGCTTTGTGACCACCTAGAGGGGTGGGAAAGGGAGAGTGGGAGGGAGGCTCAAGAGGGAGGGGATATGGGGACATATGTATACGTACAGCTGACTCACTTTGTTGTACAGCAGAAACTAACACCACACTGTAAAGCAATTATACTCCAATAAAGACGTGCAAAAACAAAAACACATAGTTCTCTTCAGCCTCTCGTGATCCCCAAGCATGTGGATGTTAACTGCTTTCAGACAGAGAAGGAACCTTCTGATTACTATTGTAAAAACAAAGTCACCTAACACAAATTTGGTGGGACACAGAAATGATGGGGAAAAGGAGAGGAGAGGTATGCAAGCTGGCAATGATGCCTGATCTCCCCCTTGAGGGTACAAATTCCAATTCTGGTGGGAGACACAGACAGCAGGCACGGAGTCCACTTAAAAGATGTCACTAGGCTTCCCTAGTGGCGCAGTGGTTGAGAGTCCGCCTGCCGATGCAGGGGACACGGGTTCGTGCCCCGGTCCGGGACGATCCCACATGCCACGGAGTGGCTGGGCCCGTGAGCCATGGCCGCTGAGCCTGCGCGTCCGGAGCCTGTGCTCCGCAACGGGAGAGGCCACAACAGTGAGAGGCCCACGTACCGCCAAAAAAAAAAAAAAAAATGTCACTATTCTTCATGGGGGCAATATAAAGATTTTTTTTCCTCCTAAAACTTTTTAGGGATCCTGGAGAATGTCTTGCTCACTGCACTTTCCTCATATGACCCACAAGGAAACCAGGGTCCAGAGAGATCAGGTGACACATCACCTCAGTGGCTGAATCTGGGGAAAAGCCCAGGTCTCCAGAATTCAAATCCAGTCCTCTACAGGACCGGGTGATCTGACCGCCCCTCTGCCCCAGTCACACTTTGCCCATCCCAAACCTAAGAGGTGCTGTCTGGCTGGGCCGGCACCCTCCGCGGTTCACAGACCTGGCCCTGCTGAGGCTGTGCAATGATGATCTGCCCGGGCTGGATGGTGGTTGTGGAGCTGGTGGTCTGCTGGCCTTGCTGCTGTCCCTGGACCTGGACGGCAGTGGGCTGCTGAGCCAGCGTGAAGTAGTACTGGACGGGCTCGGCAGGAGTCACAGATTGGCGCACCTCCTCCTGTGGGGCAGAAGGAGGGGCAGGTAAGAGGAAAAGAACCGGCTCAGCAGCTGCCACAGTGAACGTCCGCTCTTCCCCCAAATGGGCTCTGTGCAGTTGCCTGCTGAACGCTGAGCTCGCCACATCTGCAGCCAAGAGAAAGGGGATTCGAAGAGACCAGTTGCGCTAAATCACACTAAAAATAACAGATTCCATAGGCTTCACAAAACATACAGCCAATTTTCTGGAGTACAGAGTAATCACCCACTGCGTGATGAGTTGCAAATGGGCAAATAATTACTGTAACTAAAAACCACGCACTAGCAGTGCCTGATAGTAAATGCCGTCAAGGCCTATGACCTGAGAAGAGTGCTAACGGCAAGCACCCCAAATACCATGCTCTCAGGCTGGATCCCAATCTCCCAAATAGGCAGCACTCTCTGTATTTCGTTCCCACCACCTCAGGAGGGAACGAGCAGGGGAAAGGGAAACAGGGCTTTTTCTGGATTGGAATTTCAGAATCAAATGTCAGGATCAAGAACACTGGTAGGCAAGAGCCCAGCTTTTCAGAGCATGTCGAGAGCTCTGTGGTCACTGAGGCCATGTCTATCCAGCATCACATCTGGTTTGGTGGTACTTAGCCACAGAAGCGCAACCCAGGGGGCCTGAGGGACAGCCCTCCAGTGGGGTGGCCTCTGGCCGATCTGCTGGGTGAAGAGACCGTTCCTTCTTCAGCTGACGTTTTCCATGGCAGAAGGAGTAAACAACCCTCTCCCAGCCACCTCGAGCTCACAGCTGAGAGTGTAGGATGTTTACACACACTACGGCATGGTTACAGCCTGAGGGTCCAGGGTTGGCCGGCCCCTGACCACTGACACAGATCGGCGTCTGCTCCGGAGGGCCCTGCGACACATGGTGCCCTGCCTGGGACAACAAAAACAACAGAAACATACAACCACTTGGGCTTGTTGAGCAAAATATCAGCTAAATTTACTCACTTCCATGTTCTGGACTAAGTTTGCCAGGTTCAAGGAAAGAGGAAAAGAAGACACTATAGAGACCCTGTGGACCAAAGCTCTCCAGAGTGACATTTACAAAGTTGGTACTGACCCCATCCCCAATCTGTGCTTCCACAGTCCGTTTCTCATTACACTTTTTTTGTACTTGCTTGGAAAATTCTACTACTTTCCCTGCTAGAATGAAAGCCCTATGAAGGCAAAGCCTCACTCTCTCTTGCTCCCTCCCCACTGTCGCTACCACCTGTCTCCTTGCAGGCACTCAATAAGCAGTTGCTGAATGATGAATGGATTCATAGAGCCGGGCAGACAACCGGAGGTAGGAAAGTACTTTTTTTAACCCAAGTTGGGAGTATGAAAAATTCTCTTGAACCCAACAGTTGTTAGCAATAGAAAAGAATCCCTAATTTCTTGCTACCTCTAGGATTCTGTGGCCGTAGTGCAGGAGACACGCCTGTCTGCTAAAGAACGGGGTTGGGTATTCTTTTGCTTGCCCGGTAACTGGGGGCCCAGGATACTAAAACTGGGACTCCTGATATCTAGCCTCTGAGGAACTTGGATCTCTGCATGACAAGGTTCCCTAATGGCCATTCACCCAGTCTAGGCAGACACTTGTAACATTCTGGGTTTCTAAGCTAGTCCTCAAACATGAACCAACTTTCTAAGTTAATGTATTCTGTGCTTCAGGCCCAAACAGTTTGAACCCTGGACATGATCATGCTGAGGCAGAAGAAAAAGGAGGTCCCCTTTTATTTTCATCTAGGTCTCAGTTTCCAGAACAACTTAACTGTGACATCACCTCCACTTCAACTCCAACTTCTCACCATTATAAATAAAGGTCAGCCAGTCAACTTGATCTTGGCTGTGACAGGGATAATACTGACACCCTCCTTAGCGAAGAAACAAAGGCCAACTGCTCTTTTCAAGGCTCCTGAAATAGGTTCAATGAATTTATTTTCCACTCAGAACTCCCTTCCCATTCTATAAGAAACATCAACCACTGAAATCCAAACTAACTTGGAAAAGCTCTTGGGTGATGAGAGGGTACAGAGGACTAAGACCCCTAGAACTAACTTGTAGGAAGTCTTAGGGAGTAGGGAGCCACTGGCATTTACCAGCCCTGACCTGTCATTGTTCTGTCTCCAGTTATCCTTGACTGTAGCTAATCTGCAAGTGAATATGGTCTTTTTGCCAGACAAATAGCAAACCCTTTAAGTACCACTTTCAGAAGCTAAAATATCCCTTGCCAAAAGCTGTGAGAACATGTAAAGAGCTTCTCCTATGATGCCTACTGTATGCTCTTAAACTGTTTATGAACTAGGCAGTGTCTAGGACACTTCTGTGAGTATCAAATAGAGGCACCAAGGTTTGTGTTGTGAGGACAGGCATGACAGCTCTCAAATCACTGGAATGGAAGGAGGCATATCTAAGCTTCTTCTGCATTATGAATACTCATTCCGCCAATGGAGGTCAAGCTAGCAAGGGAGTGATTATGATTGGTTTAAAGAAATGGGTGAAGAGGAAATGACATTTCAATGAGCGGGAACTTTCAACTCACAGTTTTAGTGGGGCAGGAGTCAGGCCTCAACTGTCTTCTGCTTGAGTGGTCTTGCTTCCCCAAAGAACAAGAAGACATCCCCACGCACCTCAGGGAAGTCAAGGGCCTTAGATGCACAACTCAGCATTTCTGGCTCGTTTCTTTCCCGAGCAGTGGGAAATCACCCCCTGTGCTAGAACAATCTCTGAATGACTGGATCAATCCAGAATGGGGCGCTTGCCCAGCTTTAGCAGTGGCCTCCCCAACCAGAGTGCCTGCTCTTAGAATCTCTTCAGAAGTAGAGTCTGATAGACAACGCCAGAGAACAAGCAGCCTCACATCCTAGAGCCATCACCACAGTGCTGTGCAGCCAGCCCCAGACTGGAAAAAAGCACATTTGCTTCAGTAGCAAGAATGAACTGCTCCCTCCTTCAGAAAGGGTGAGTTCTGGAGAGGAGGCGCTTTTAAAGGACTTAAGGAAGGTGCCAGCCAATTTGGAGCTTGGGAAAACATCATGTCTACAGAGGATTAAAAGTGCTATCTTAGAATTTCAGGCCAGCTTTCAGCAATCTCAACCTTTCAAAGGCCAGGCAGTAGCTCTCCCGAATAGGATGCCGATCAATGGCCTGAACACCTGCAAAGAACTGAACCTGTTCAGTTCAGAAACTGAGCTGTTTCAGCTAGACACACTTTAAAGGAGATGGATCATAGCATTCTGAGTCAGGCTAGGATGTAACAAGGAGCTCTCTGACACCCTAAGAGAGTCAAGCACTGAGGACGCTGGAGGAAGGGAGAGGACATGACCATTCTCTCTAGCCAGCTGGCTCGGCAGGCAGCCCCAGGGAACAAGCAGGAGTTGGTGCAAGGAGCCCGAGCAAGGCCTGATTTTGTCACAGAGCTCACCACCTTGGTCTAAAGGGGGCTTCTGAAACAAATTCCAACAAGGAGAATGGGTGAATGCTATCAACTGTTCTGAAGGAAGCGAAGTGGTCTGAGTTCTTGTTGTGGTGACTTCTCAGAGAGGAGGGAAGCACTAACAGGAGGAACTGAGCCGTGGGCACAAACCTGCAATGTTTCAAAGGCGATGCACAGCGGGACGACCGTGGCAGCCTGCCGCTGTAAACATCCGACTGAAAGCTCCCTGGAGCGCCTTACAGCTTCCAGTCAAGGATGTTTACAGCAGCAAAGACTGCCCAGGAAGAACGAAGACGCAGTGGGGCACCCCGCTCTAGGAAGGAGGTGCAGAGGGCTTGCTAACCCAAAGACCCTCAGGCAGGGTCGGGATTACAAAGGGTGTTTAAGATGCCCACTTCTCCTACACTCTCCTACTCGCTATTAACGTGAGACGGCACAGGAGAATGGTCGTCACTGAATGACTCCTGTTTCTAAGGACAATACACTATGAAATAATTCATTAAAAACGCTTAAAATTTTATTAACAAAACAGAGAAAGCAGATCAAGGCTCAGCTTTGCTCCTGCCAGACTCTGCCACTATTCCCCAAGCATCTCTACTACATCTAGTGAGTCATGCAATCTGCATGCCTAAAATGATGAGCTATACAGGAGAGGGGTCTATCACAACTGCAATTAAGAGCTTTATGCACCCAAAGTGCTGAAAAACAATGGTGTGACCTCTGGAGAGGAGCAGACAGAAGACCAGGAAAGGCAGACACTCACATTCTTTCTCATGACTGCTTAGAAAGGTTGCTTAAGTGGTGGTTCTCAAATATGGTTACACATTAAAAGCATCCGGAGAGCTTTAAAAAGCACTAATGCCTGGGCCTCCCCCCCTCGCAGATTCTGATTCAGCTGGTGTAGGCGGCGGGGCCTAGGGACTGGTAGTTTTTAAACCCTAACAGGTGATTCTAATGTGCAGCCAGCGCACTGTGCAGAGAACCACAATCTAGACTAAGAGAAAACCCAGTCTACTCACTCCAGACACCACTATGCACACACAGAAGCTGTTTCTTGGAAATCTAAAATCTGTAACTTGCTCTCCCATCCCAGATTAAGAACTCTGACGGACTTCCTAGGATACCTCGAAATGAGCTTCACTTTACTGTTGTAACTAAAGTCTTTCATTTTCATTTTGTCTGTTTTCACTGAAATTCCACCTCAGAGGCACTGACTTAAAAGCATCCCTAAATGAGTAACAGGAGGAGATGTTAAGGATGGATCTTGTCTACAGAAAGAAAAGCAAAAGAAGAGCAAATGACTTGTGCTGCGAGAGGAAAAGGAGCGTATCTGACACCAGGATGCAAGGCACTCTCTAGTCAGCAGCAGCAGCAGCAGGAGCAATGCTTTCCCAGCTCACCTGACGCTTTGGTGGTTTCAGCTCATCTCTTGGAACAATATCGATGAGAAAGTCAAACTGATCAAATTTTGTAATTGCCATGGCGATATCATTCCTCTGTAACAAAGAAAAGCAGAGTGAAAAATTAGCCTGGGGAGAAACTAGTTCACCTGGCTTTCTACTCTCCAAGTTACAAGTAAGGTAAGATGATGACTTCTAAGCCAAATTAAATACCCATGGCCAAGCCTACAGGCCAAAAGTAGTACAACCAAACTCTTATAAACTTCAAATGACCAGACCTGATGGACAAACACTGACAAAAAAGAGATAAATGTAGCTCATGCTCTACAAACTGTATATTTGAGGCTCCAACTATTACCACTTCCGCTGGATCCTAAATTATCATCCTCCAGATACATCTGTACAAATCTAGCAATCTTAACTGACACGTTTCTGGTCATTCTGTGGTTAGCAAGGTTAGACTATCATTCAACCTTATAACTTTTTAAGCCCCTAAATAATATTTTGGCTCTTTGGTTCACAAGTAGTTATAATCTATTTTGAATCTCTTTGCTGAAATCCTAATTCAATAACTTTTTGCAATATTTTCTAGTCATTGGATCTATATATGTTAGTTCCTACAAGGCTACAATTTTTATTTTGAAATTCAAAATCACAATGTCAAATCCACAGTTTAAATCTTGTTCCACATGACATGAACACTGGAAGCCTGAAGTCACTAGAACAGAGGCAGGGTGGGTAGAGACCAAGTCAGCTGACTAACGCTACTGAAACCACGGTCTGCTCTGATGGCGTTCTTTCTAAGAGTGACATTCCCTTTCTTTAAATAATAAAATTAAAAGATTTTTAATTAAAAACCAACACACTATGTATACTTAAGATCTGTATACTTCACTGTATGACAATTTTAAAGCAAAGGAAAAAACAGAAAAAAATAGTGAACTATGGTGAGTGAGACATGTTGAAGTGTTCAGGGGAATGTAAACTTTTAAATGCATATAAAAATACATGACTTGGGGACTTCCCTGATGGCGCAGTAGTTAAGAATCCGCCTGTCAATGCAGGGGACGCGGGTTAAAGCCCTGGTCCGGGAAGATCCCACATGCCACGGAACAACTAAGCCTGTGTGCCACAACTACTGAGCCTGTGCTCTAGAGCCCACGTGCCACAACTACTGAAGCCCGCAAACATAGAGCCCATGCTCCGCAACAAGCCACCGCAATGAGAAGCCCACGCATTGCAACGAAGAGTAGCCCCCACTTGCCCACGCACAGCAATGAAGACACAGTGCAGCCAAAAATAAATTAAAAATAAAAACAAATAAATAAACTGACTTTGGAGCAGCAATGGTGGCTGTGCATCTTCAAAAAAAAATAGATGACTTGATAGATAGAGAGAAAGACAGACATGGGAACAAAACAAGTAAAATGTTAACGGTAGGATCTAGGCGGTCAGTATACAGGTGTTCACTGTAAACTCTGCTTATGTTCAAATTTTTTTGTGCGTTAGCATGTTGACTTTTCCAACATAATAAAATGTTGGAGGGAAAAGTCAACGTGCTAACAGAAATCCTTAGCAAGCCCTATATATCACATCTTAAAAGAAGGTGACTCATCAGACAAAATAGGAGGGGATGGAAATTTTCCTTCCCTTGTCTTTGTGATGGCCCCAAGCCATTGAAATGCAAAACTCTAGTCCACCCTTCTTGCCAGCCACCAGCTTGATAATAAACCCTCCCAACCGAAGCAGGGCACATCTTAAGGCTGCCAGGTCTCATTTAAGATTAGTACGATGTAGTATCATGTTCTTGATGATGTCACCTACTCAAGCTACCCAAATGGCTCATCAATGGATAGAATGAGGGGGGAGAAAAAAAAATCACCTCCAAACATACACCAAAGTGTTCTACAGAATTTTGGAAACAGATATACTTAAATGGGTCTTTTTAACATTTTTATTTTGGCTTTTTTAATGCTAGTATTTTACTGATTATCGTATTTAGTAAAAAAAATACAGAAATCTTAAGTACACAGCTTGATGAATTTGAATAAATATATGCACCCAGGTAGCTATCACCCAGATAAGAACAGACAAAGTTTCCTTCTATCCCTTTCCAGTCAACTTCCTTCCCCTACCAATCTGAGGCAACAACAACTCTGATTTCTATCATCACAGATGGTGACAGTATATGGTGTATGTGCTACGTAATTTTTTCCTCTGGTTTCTTTTGCTTAATATTATTGAGATTCATCCATGTTGTTGTAGGAATAAACAGTTTGCTTCTTTTATTGTTGAGTAGTAATCCATTTTATGAATATATCAATTTGTTAATATATTTACATCTTGATGGATATTTGAGTTGTTTCCAGTTTTGGGCTATTATAAACAAGGTTGTTATGAACATTCCAATACAACAATGTCCACACTTGGGTGTACACGTAGGAGTGGTATGGCTGGGTCTTAGGATAAGGAACATGTTTAACTTTATTAGAAAGTGCCAAATAGTTTTCCAAGGTGATCGCACCTTACATTCTGACCAGCAATAAACGTTTCAGTCACTTCACTTCCTTGTCAACACTTGGTATTGTCAGTCTTTTTTATTTTAGCCATTGTAGTGGGTGTAAACCAGTATCTCATTGTGGTTTTAATCTGTATTTCCCAGATGACAAATGATGTTGTATACCTTTTCATATGCTTATTGGTCATCTGGGTATCTTCTGTTTTGAAGGGCCTGTTCAAGTGCTTTGCCCATTTTATTTTTTAATCTGAATTGATCTCGAAGGTAGCTTTAATTGCATCTCTCTAAATTCACAGACTTCAAGACAGCATAAAATAAGTTTTCAATGTCTGGCTGCACTAGAATATAGACTCCCCAAGGGTAGGAGTTTTTGTCTGTTTTGTGTATTAGTCTCCAGGGCCTAGAACAGTGCTTGGCACATTGTGGGTATTCATTTAATATCTGTAAGATAAATGAATAAAAGCATGAATTTTCAATTTTGGAGATAAAGGGAAACAGAAAGCATAATTTACTTCCTTGGCTTTGTTGTTAAAATACTGTCACTCTTGTATCTGTCACACCCTTCCTCTTATGTCTGGGAAACCTTTTCTCTAACAACTAGGGCCTGGATGTTGAGCGGAGGGCCTCTAGAGCCAATGACCAAGGGGTCCTCATACAACATGAATGCTGAATTGCTGGATTAAAATAAAAAAGGAAACATGAAAGAAGAAGAAAAGGATTCCCAGGAAAGTAGGGAAGGAACAAAAAGGCTAATGAGGTTAGTGAGACTATTCTTCCTGGGACTGTTCTTTTCTGGAGTCTCTCAAGGCTTCCAACCAGAAGTTGTTTAGATTTGGAAATAGATAAATACCACTTTAGCCTCTCTTTATAGTGAGAGCTCACCAAGTACAAAGTTCAGTCACTGAGCTGTGAAAAACAGGAGAGTTGGAAATTAAGATTCTTGGTGGGGAAATAAAGACTATCTTGGCTATATGGTCTGTCTGCCTCCCAGCAGTAGAGGAAGATGCCAGTTAAACATATCAGCTTGACAGAGTCCTAAGGAAAAACAAAAACTTTGGTCCAAAGCCATGCAACAGAAGAAGGCAAAGGCAGCTCTTGCCTAATTTTCTACAATATTACCTGAAGAGTCCGGCGCTTGTTATCCTCTGTGTGGATCCAGGCTCGAAGAGTCAACTCAGTGATAAAAATCTGGGCCGCCTTGGCAAACAGCACAGGGGCTTCTGCACTGATCATCTGTAACAGACGTAGGCCCTCCCTGTCAATCACCAGCAAGTCATTCAAACCAGTCAGTTCGTCCCTTACCTCATGTCCTACCTTGGGCTATGGGGCAAGGGCTAGAAAACAAGAAGTTGGTAGCCTTATAAGATTCCAAGGTAAAATAAATCCACGAGTAGGGACAAAGCAGGTAGCAGACAGAAGAAGGGAAGAGGGAAAAAGGATATTTATCTAGCACCTACCATGCACTTTCTTTCTCTCATAATAGCCTTTCAGAGAAACTAGGGTTTAGGAGAGATGAAGTGATTTGCCTATGTCCATAGAGCCAGTAAGTGGTAGGATTTAGGTTCTAATCCAAAGGGAGACAATGTGGGGAAAGATAATGAGTATGAGAGCCAACGGATTTAGGGAAAATCTCTGGCTTCCCATCCTTTTGGGCTTTATTTTTCACATAGTGAAAAAGAGGATAACAACCTTCCAGGGTTGCTGTGGGAATCAAATGAGATAATATATATAAAAGCACCCAGCACAAGGCCTGGCACACAGTAAGTGCTCAAGTAATGCAAGCTGCCTTGCCAAGTCTGAATTCAAAGTTCAAACTCTTGGTCAAACAAAGCTCTGAACCCTTGGTGAGGTGGTCTATGCAGGATATAGCCACGGGAAGAGCTCTGGAGTTAAGGAAGTAGGAGGTGAGAATTGGGATCTCGGTTCTTCTATGCTGGGTGAGACACTTTTAACCTCTTTGTGTCTATTTCCATATCTATAGAATGGTGAAACTAACAATTCTTATCCTATCAAATCTCTCAGGGTTACCATGAGGAAGAAGTTAGCTAATAAAAGGGAAAACTGTGGTAAACTGTTAGCTTTCCTCACAAATACAAGAGACTATCAATTTTGAGTGGAAAGAGAGACCGTTGCTCTTTTCCTGTGAGAACTGCAACAGGCTGTGGACTCCTAGGAATACAGAAAAGGCCACCCCAAGTAAATCTTCTCACAAGTATAAATCATGTGAAACAACTTACAGATTGAAAAGTTAGAACAAGTGCAATATCATTATCAAACATTTCTTAGAGCTCAGATCAACAAACTAGAGATTGCAATAAGATGCTAGGAAGACGTCACTGTCCTGTTGATGTGATGATACACGTTCACATTACACAGTGGAAAGAATCGGGCGATTCAAAAAGCAAATACTCAGCATCTTTTCAACATCTGGAAAACAGGATATCCCCAATTTTCAGAGAAGACCATACAACAATTAAAACTGTTCAATTTTAGCTCACATAACAATTTTAGAGAGAATCCAAATAAAAAAGCAACAGACAATATTATTTTCATTTTTGTTTAATTAGACTTTGAGCTCTAGAGAAATGAGCAATAATTTTCCCATCGTTTTACTTTCAATATGAATAATGAAAATGAATGTGAATTCACCTTCACATCTTCATCCAGTTTCATAATCTTCTTAATACGAGCCAGTGGGAGTTCCTGTACTCGGAAATCTTTCTGAAATGAGTAACAACAGGTACATAAATGGTAGGAATAATCAACAGGGTATGACAGGCAGCATGAAACACTCTGATTGGTTTAGTCCCTCCTTTCAGAAAATATGGCAGGAGAGGAAGTACAAATGAAATTAACAAAATACAAGCTCTAGAGGCAAAATACTTCTTAACCAAGGCAGAGCTTCAAACAAAGGGTTTCAGGATAAACTTATGATGGCTTCTAACAGTGCCCTCATGAAAAGTGGCCCCAAACAATACCAGATTCTTTGCCAGCACAATATAGAGATGTATTATACGTGTCTTCCCCTCACCCAAGAAAGTTTACCAGCTTGCATGCAGGTTAAAATGAGATTTTTGTCTTAGGGATTTTCCTCCAGTTCTTCCTTCTAATCAAGGACTGCAAGGGCAAGTGCCAGCAGCACCTGACCACAGTGACTGATCTCATCAGCCAACGTGGCACTGCCTATTGCCTTTTTTTTTTTTTTGCGGTACACGGGCCTCTCACTGTTGTGGCCTCTCCCGTTGTGGAGCACAGGCTCCGGACGCGCAGGCTCAGCGGCCATGGCTCACGGGGCCCAGCCGCTCCGCGGCATGTGGGATCCTCCCGGACTGGGGCACGAACCCGTGTCCCCTGCATCGGCAGGCGGACTCTCAACCACTGCGCCACCAGGGAAGCCCGGCACTGCCTATTTCTGACCTTTGCACTAATGTGACACCAGAAATTGCGGAGGAGCTCCTTTCCCATCACAGCAGCAAAGGCCTTGTCTCCAAAATCTGCTTGGGGATGGGGGTGGGAGTAGAAGAGTATGGAAAAAGGGTGAGGGTGAATATATCAGCTGTCATTTAGGAATAGCCCTGTCAATTTTTTCTTAACAAACAAGACTAAGCTGGGGAGAAACCATTTAACTTTACTGTGGATAGGATTTAGGAAAGGGATTTTCGATTAGCACTACTCAATTACTTGCAGTTTAAGCGCTTTTTCATTTTATTTTGATACTACTGGTATTTAAACACATGGCCAATGATGGATGCAATTCTAGAAATAAAAATCAATTTTGGGTTTCAGAGCTGCAATGAAGAGAAAGGTGCAAAGGCAGAGATTAGCTAAAATCAGCAAAATCCCTACTGGGACTAGGTGTCAAATGATTGATTCTATAAGTGGTCTGAAATGTGACTCAATATGCTCACCTGGGAATTTACATCATCACATTACGGAGGAAGTAGCTCTTATTTGAGATTTGGTATAATTAACATGCATTAGTGAACTTTCTTTTCCAAGACCAACAGAAAACCTCAACTATACATCAAAGAAGGCAGTGGGGCATTTCGGAAAAACATCACCAGCCTTTCCAGACTCTATTTTATGAATACAGAAGAGCAATTATTAGGATAAAATGTACACCGAGACATCTTACTTACTTACTTACTTAATTTATTTATTTGGCCATGCCGGGCGGCATGCAGGATCTTAGTTCCCCAACCAGGGATTGAACCCATGCCCCCTGCAGTGGAAGCATGGAGTCCTAACCACTGCACCGCCAGGGAAGTCCCAAGACGTCTAATTACTCCACCCAAACCCAACAAGCTGCTTGGCTACCACTCACCTCTACAAATTTCCAACACTAATTTTTCATCTTTTCCTTTTCCAAATTAGGTATCAGCATTTTCCATAAGCCTCTAAAAACCTAACCCTGGAGTGGTAGAGGCTTAGAAGTCCAGTTTATTAAAGTTTCACCAAAAGGAGACAGCAGGACACATACTATTCTTATTTTTTCTCCTCCTCTTTCATTTATTACTTCATGCAACTCAACTAACAGCAAATGTATGATACCTACTACTATGCGGAAGATGCAAATATATTCTTACCTTTGAATAGCCAAATAGTTTAATTGTTAGAGACTATCACATAAGAACATTATAATCCCCTTTCCTATACTAGAATGGGGGTGTAAAATCCCACACGGAAAAGAAAGAAATGACCAGCTGGCAATGGGAGGTGTGGGGCGCTGGAGTGAGCGAGAGGAACTGGCAAATGTTCCACAGAGGGGCTGAATCTCAATTATATCTAGGGATACTGCAAATCTGCCTGCTGGAAAAGTATGTTATTCAGACAGAAGAAACAGCACGCACAGAAGCACAGAGACAAAAAACCTGGTCTATTTAAGTTTTCGATGTATGACCTTAGTACAGAGGGGAACAGTAGGAAAGGGAATGCTGGATTGGGGCCAGATTCTAAAGGGATTTTTAAAAAAACATTTAACTACAGAAATCAATCACTGGTCTTCTTTCTTGTGTGGCATATCACACAAAATGATGATGTCAAACAGAAATGCCAAAGAGAATACTAGGGATGATAATTCCTTTGGAAGGCCTCCCAGGATGATACACAAAGAACAAGATTATGACCACAAGATTTAGGTCTCTTGCAAGTGTGCTCTCATTTGGCTTGGTTATTTAATATAATTCCCACAAGACTGTTCTAAGATTACTTAACTAAAGCCCAAAGCTAATAAAAAGACCTCCTTCCCTAACTTGAAAGAATAAAATATTACTTTTAGAATTTCTATGAGACTATTCTTTAATTAAAAGAAAAAACAAGAAAAGGTCAAGGATATCATCCCCACCTTGATGATGTGTAAAATGAGGCAGAAATTTACAAAAAGCTCTGCTCTAAGCCCCACCAACCTTTTCTTTTGTGAGAAACTTTCTCATGATCCCCAAACCTTGAGATCTTAAAGGATCTTCAGATGTGTGTGTGTGGCTCATTATCGCTGACAACAGCCCAGTTTTCTATAATCTCAGCCTAGCTTTCCAGTCACATGTAAGGGTTTACAACAAGCTTATTGGAGAGGGGAGCCCCTTCACTATCAGTAAATTGGCTTTCAAGTCAATGCTCCCCTTGTCATTGGAAACCATGCAACTGACATGAGTAACATTAAACTTCTTCTCCCAATGCTAATCCAAGTGGAAGAACAACTAACACATTTTACTCTTGGAAGTGACATCAGCATGGTAGAAGAGCAGATTCTCTCAGAACATTCTCGTGCTCTTGACCACAACCAAAGAGCTACACTTAAAAATGCTGCCAACGGGGCTTCCCTGGTGGCGCAGTGGTTGAGAGTCCGCCTGCCGATGCAGGGGATGCGGGTTCGTGCCCCGGTCTGGGAAGATCCCACATGCCGCGGAGCGGCTGGGCCCGTGAGCCATGGCCGCTGAGCCTGCGCATCCGGAGCCTGTGCTCCGCAACGGGAGAGGCCACAATAGTGAGGGGCCCGCGTACCGCAAAAAAAAAAACAAAAAACGCTGCCAACTCAAATTGCCGAATTTCAAGAAGTCTGAATTCACTCAATGAGAGCTGAAAGCCAAAGAAAAGTCAATGGGTCTCAGGCTGCACTAAAGAACATCCACAGTCTCAAACAATGATGAGAAATCTTTTGCAGGCCTACCTAGTCAGGCACTCACTCTGGCAAAGTCAAGATTCTATCCTCTCGAAAGCAGTGATTCTCAACCTTGGCAACATGTTAGAATCACCTGGGGGAGCTTTTGAAAAACAAGATGTCTGCGCTTTACCCCAGACTAAGTGAATCAGGAACTCTAGGGAGTGGAGTCCTGGCATCACATTTTTTGAAAACTACCCTGGTGACTGTAATCCACAGTGAGGGTTAAGGACCACTGCTTTAAAGCCTTGTTGCTCCATGTGAGGTTCCTAGACCAGCAATGGCATCATCTGGGAACTCAAAAGAAATGCAGAATCTCAGGCTCCAATCCAAACCTCCTAAATCAAAATCTGTATTTCAACATGACCCTTATGTTGTTCACATATAGACAATAAATTCTGAGAAGCACTGCTCTACAGGAAGAGCTCAAACAGCACAGGACCTATTTTTTAACAGTCCACCAACCTTTACCTCCAAGTTCTTATTTAAATGGTTATCTGATTTGATTGTAAGGGTGGAAATGTCATCTTACAATCTGGAGGCATTGAAGAATGAAAAGATATAACTGGCGATTAAAAGAAAGTGACCTAAGCATTAAATTACAGCTAACTGAAGGCTAAATGGGATGTACGGAAGGAGCTTAAAGGAGGATCAGAGTTTTCTTTAAGATTCAGCATTACTGCCTCCCCATCTGCCCCCCAAAAGACAAAAGTGAGCTTCTTCTTCCCCCCTTTCAAAGAGGTCTAGAAGGGTAAAATTCAATGCCAAGAAGTCTATTAATTATTGTTCCCAGAGTTCTGCTAAGCAGGAATACAGTATTTTACACAATCATCCTGGTGTACGATCATTTTGGTATGATTTTTAACCAACTTCAATTCCAGCTGAACACCATCTGGGTTTATGGACAATGCAGAGCTTTCAAGAATGAGGAGAGCCTGATGGCCAAGCTGAGATGAAAGACAAACTGCTTTTGCAGAACACAGACCAAAACGACTGGGGCCAATGTCTCCAATACATCACGAATTATATCATCTAGCGAACTTCAATTACTTGTTTTTGGAACATCTTTGTCCCAGTCATAGAGAGACCACAACACCTTATGAGTATTCTCATAAGTTTTATTTACATTTGGATGGTTTGAACATATGGATTTTTTAAAAAATCTGGTAGACACTTTGAGATGTCAACCTAAGAGGCTCTGATATATCTGAGGAAGTCTGGTTGTAAGTGCTGTTGAGTTCTGGAAAGGCACAGACTAAACACTAAAACGTCAGCCACGTTACACAGGCAGAAGTGCAGTCAGAGAAGCAGATGCCTTCTTCGTGTGCCACAGGCAGAGGGAAAATAAAAGTTTTACAAAGGGACTTTATTGGATTGCATTCTCACTCAAACTTGGCACTATGTTGCTTCACATTAACTCTGAAGCGGAGGAATCTGATTCATTCAAATATTTAACGTGCACCTATTTTATGCCGAACATCATTCTAAGCATCTGATGTAAGAGATACGATGGCAGCAGTCTAGGAATCTTTTCTCAGGGGTACACAGGAGGAAATTTTTAGTTAGCCATCAATAGGAGAAAGATTAAAGAAGACTTTCCTCCTTGAGCTTCTTTCTCCTTACTCATAAAACTTGAACTACAAGTGAATCCCTCAAAGTAACCCACTTTTTAAAAAAATAAATTTATTTATTTATTTTTGGCTGCATTGGGTCTTCATTGCTGTACGCGGGCTTTCTCTAGTTGTGGCGAGTGGTGGAGGAGCTACTCTTCATTGTGGTGCATGGGCTTTTCATTGCGGTTGGCTTCACTTGTTGCAGAGCATGGGCTCTAAGCGCACAGGCTTCAGTAGCTGTGGCTTGCGGGCTCTAGAGCGCAGGCTCTAGTTGTGGCGCACAGGCTTAGCTGCTCCGCGGCATGTGGGATCTTCCCGGACCAGGGATCGAACCCATGTCCCCTGCATTGGCAGGTGGATTCTTAACCACTGCGCCACCAGGGAAGTCCCAAATCCATTTTTAACCTCTGAAGGACTAGATGTCTAGTGACAAAAAGTTGGTCAACACCACGATCTGCTCTGATGTCAAACTTGAAAATTAAACCAAGTAGGATAAAAATCAAAGCCCACATTCCTGTTCACTGCAGCATTATTCACTATAGGCAAGAAATGAAAGCAACCCAAATGCCCACTGACAGATGAATGGATAAACAAAGTGTGGTATGTACACATACACAGGAAATATTATTCAGCCTGAATAAGGAAAGAAATCCTGTCACATGCTACAACATGGATGAACCTTGAAAACATTATGCTAAGTGAAATAAGCCAGGCACAAAAAGACAAATACTGTATGGGTCCACTTATGTGAGGTACTTAGAGTGCTCATAGAAACAGAAAGTGGAATGGTGATTACCAAGGGCTGGGGAGAGGGAAAAGCGGGTGGTGGTGGTTTTATGGGTATAAAGTTTCAGTTCTGCAAGAGTAAAAAGTCCTGGATATCTGTTTCACAACAATGTAAATACACTACTGAACTGTACATTTTTAAATGGTTAAGATGGTAAATTTCATTGTGTCCTTTTACCACAATTAAAAAAAAAATCAAAGTCCAACAAAATACAGAAAAGCTAGGTGCTAAATTTGAACTTCCACAGTTTATGTGACCCCTCGCCTGATCCTGGATTTTTTCGGCGTTCAAGCTGGAGGACAGACTTGCTGCACTGGCCTAGTCCCACCATACCCCAGGAGGGCACTAGTTTTACACCAGGCTGATCCCAGCACTAAAACCTGATAAGCTTAACCATGAGATTATCCCCTCAAAACATGCACAAAATAACCCACTTTTGACTTTATAATTTCATTTTTTTCCTTCCTTCTGTTTTATATCTAAGATAGTACAGATAACTACTACCTTTAGACTGCAGAAGAGAAAGAATGATTTTTCAGTGGAAATCCACCTGTGAACACAGGCCACTCCGAGAAAGCTCAAGCCAAGTTCAACTGCTGAAAATCCCCCATACAAACAAACGTGACCCACAGGTACATTCAGAATATAAATTAGTTTCTCTACCCCTGAAGTCAAGTGGGCATTTATCACAGTAAGTTATTTTGTTTATTTTATTCATTCATTACCTGTTTATAGTCTGTCTCTCCCACCAGAATACATGTTCTGTGAGTGCAATGATTCCGTCTGTCCGGTTCACAATTGGATCCACAGTAACTAGCATAGCCATAGTAGGTGCATAAGTATTCGTCAAGTGAACAAATAAACTGACTACGTTATGTTAGAGGTTAAGGACCAAAGCTCTAAGAAATTGCAACATGAGTTCTACATCAAGAAGGAATCCAGTGTTTGCTCTGCCAGGATGCTAATATTGATACCTTCAGGGCAGGAATGACACATCTAACACAGAGAGCTCCTTCAGCATTTGCTGAAATGACACCAAATGGAACATTCTTCATTAAGGATATGACACCATACTCTGACTTTTATTGCTTCAGATTCATCACTGTGCCTGACTCAGTAACTGTTTAATAAATACTTATCAAATAAATGACTCTGGTTGTAATTACTACATTGTAAGCCCCTCAAGAGCCAGGGTTTTATTTGATTCTTCTCTGTCAGAGGTTCTCAACAGGGGATGATTTCGGCCCCCAGGGAACATTTGCCAATGTCTAGCAAAATTTTTGGTTGTTACAACTGGAAGGGGAGTGCTACTGGCTGGCATCTACTGATTAAAGGCCAGAGATGCTGCTAAACACCGTACAATGCACTGAAGAGCCCCTCAAAACAAAGAATTATCTGGCCCAAAATGTCAGTAAGGCTGTTACGTAACCCCAATCTAAGTGTATCTTTTGACACCTGGAAAGAGTGCCTGCTTACAATAGATTTGTTGTTGAATAAACTGCCCAATAGTTTTCACCAGGTCCTAGAAATTTGGCAGGGCCACTAAATCAGGCTTAAGAAATGACCTACAGCTACTGGAGGAAAGTAAGCTCTGCTTTTCTGCATTCTCTAAAAGATCTGCCTCACATTAAAGTATCTCCAAGTCAAAGCATCCACTATACAACCACATGCCTAAAGAGAGCCACTAAGATATAAAAAAAACCCTTGTAGTTACCTCACCTAAGGTAAATTATATCTTCATTTTCCTATCCAAAGGTCAGAAATGAACTATATTTTTAGAAATGTGCTTGAGATTAAAAACACTTTAGTCTAAGTTTTGGTTATTCATCTCAAAGCTTTTACACTCTTTAAAAGTTTCTCATTCTTCCTTACCACTGTTAAATTCCGGATTTCTTCCATGACACGAGGCCAGAAGGACTGTAGGCTTTGCTGGGCATCACTGCTGCTAGCACCACCAAATCCTCCTTCTGTGGACATTTTGACAACTAAAAACAAACACATACATGAGATACATTAGAAATAATAAAGTCAGACTTCCTTTTCGGGTTATTTATAGCTTTCCTTGTGGATGTTTTCACTAATTCATTCAATTTCTCAGCCTGAGAAAGTATACAAAATTGTGCTGAAGGGGTTTTTCACACCAGCTTAAGTCTTAGCCAAAAATAAGGAGGAAAGTTTTCCCTTCTATCCAGCTCATATCGCAGAGACTAACAAGGAGCTCCAAGCAGAAAATCTAAAATTGCTAGAAATCCAAACTCAAATCCTAATGTGAATCAAGGACTTTTAATGTCTTATTTTGCGGAGGGGAAAGAAAAAAAGGCACTTCGTTGTCCTAGTCTGGTCCATAATTTTCAATGCCATTCTCTCCAATGTTTTTCAAGTTCTATGTGGCTTCTCACACTCCATGCCACAGCCTGCAGCACATACATTAAGGGTCCCCAGTGATTAATACTGTACAGAAATGTAAACCCAAAGTCTTAAAAAATAAGAGCCAAGTTTATTCTTTTGTTTTACACACTGTGGTCCCACTTCTTTGGGGCTACTGATGATTATTATTCTTTCTAATCTCAAAGCTAATCTGCCTCAAAGGACACAAAAACACTAAAGTCTAGGCCAGTAATTGAGTGGACGGCACAAAGTCTCCGAACTGAAATCACTTCCCAGTTCTTTCCTTACCTGAACCATGCTGTCAGGCACAAAGCCAAACAAAGCACACCACCAACTGGAAGCTTTAAAGATGGTTGAAAAACATTGAAGAATTAAATTTAGGACAGAGAAAAGAGAGTAAGAACTTGCAGTCAACTGCTTTGTGATGGGGGAGGGAAGATGAATAAGGATCTCCACATCAGCTATAAATATAGATAACATTGTAATGTCTTAAAAGATTTACGGGGGGGAAGCAAAAAACTCCAGATGGCTTAAATGCTTATCTGACAAATACTTACACCCAAGAAACAGTTTAATTGAACACAAAGAGCAAGAAACTTAGTGATGTCCTAAGAATTTCTATTCTGGGAAACTATCTGAAAAGGTTTGACAGGCCAGTGACAGGATGCTGGTGGACAGCTATGTAAGTCATTAAGAACTAATTCTGAAGAGCTGAAAGAAACGCACCAAAGCCAGGAGTCACATGACCAAACTGCTACTTTCCAGGCTTCATGTGGATGCATGCTGGGCACATCATTCTCCATCAGCAGAATGGAATGAAGGCTGATAAATCTAGGTTTAGACTGTGAGGATGTTTGATTCACTCTTAAATGTTTGCCTGGGACTGTCCTAAAGGTCTCTAATTTTTTTTTTCCCCTTTTTCTTCTAAAGGAAATGATGAGAGGAAAGAAATGAAAGGAAAACAAGAGTACAATCTTCAAAGCAGATTTCACTCTGGTGTAATGACATTAGTGGCTGATGATGTAATGGGAAAAGGTTTGGAGCCAATTTCTGGTGCTGGAGGCCTACAAGCAGCTCCATACATCAACAGGAACTCTAAGTGTTAGGAAGCAATATGATCTTGGAGTTTCTGGAGGGAATTAAAGTGAAGAATGTTGAATCACGGTTGGAAATGACTAGATAAAATCTTGAGTCCTAAATAACCAAGTAAGATCCTCTCAACTCAGCTCCCATGACATTTTCGCTTATCACCATATGCACATGGCCTATACACTATTCTCTTAGATGTACTGAGAACAAAGAAACCAAGGTAATCTACAGAAATTTATTTACTTTTATTAATAGATTCTTACGAGGTACTCATGACAATGATGAGAGTGAGACTCTAACCTTTTTAAATGGGGCAAATAAAATCTTTCTAGAAATGAAAATAATTATCAAAAAAACTTTAAAAAGAATCTAACCTTTCATTGTAGGGACCCCTGTACATGCCTGATCTTAGCAGAATCTGCCATGAAAACTGCTATGGTCAAAGGAGGAAGACGCACAATTGCCAGTGTATCTCTGTATAACCTGCTAATGACGAGTAGGTTTAGTTTGAGTGCAAAGGCCCGTGAGATTTAGAAAGTTGGTAACCAGTTTTGATTGTCCTCTGATCTCTTCCCACAAACATTACCAAGGTACACAATTCAAGAAGCATTTTTAAAACCATCTGTGCACAGTCTGCTTTTAAATCTTGAATTGCCCCAACTAAGGATGTGCTGGCGCAATCAGTTCCCAAACATCTGTGCAGTCAATAGATTATGAATGAATCTTTGGCTGGCTCAGAGCCACACTGCCAGAGTGGGGGTTGGCTACAGAACAGAAGTTAACAAATTATCTGGAACTGATAAACGTATTAAAGGTTAAGTGTTTAACTTGAGAGACCTGTCTGAATTAGAAAATCATAAATGGATAATGGCAAAAAAAATTCAAGTCAGTAATAATGTCCTTTACATTTTACTGCATCACAGAAGTTTAAAACTGGGGGGGGAAAAGGCATTAAGAACCACCCAGGCCACCTCCTCTAAAAGATGCTTACAGCCCTACTTCAAGCTCTGCCCAGCTCCCTCACTCCCACCCTAAGGAGTCATTTAGCTTAAACATGAGCTCCTCCCGCTATACTTCTAAGAAACTGGCTCACTGGTAAGGCATTCTTTTCCATCCATCCATCCAGCTCTCACTGTTCTTTACACTAAGTTGAATTTACGAACAAAGGATCATTTCAGCTTTCGATTTAGAGTTACAACTTTTACGCTTTTTCCATTGAGAAACCTCTTTTCATAAATTCCTGACTCCAAAAAAACAAAGGTACTATACTTTCATCAGGGACAGAAGATCCTCTCATGAGGAAAAAGAGAAAATGGTTTGGAGCATGTTTTCTAGCATCTCTGCACAGAGATGATTTGTAGCTAATTATCTTAATATCTCTTGGGGGACTTCCCTGGTGGTCCAGTGATAAAGAATCCGCCTTACAACGCAGAGGATGCAGGTTCAATCCCTGGTCAGGGAACTAAGATCCCACATGCTGCGGGGCAACTAAGCCCGTGCACCACAAATACTGAGCTCACGCACCTCAACTAGAGCCTGCGTGCAGCAAACTACAGAGCTCACGCACCACAACTGCAGAGCCCACACACCCTGGAGCCTGCGCGCCACAACTCGAGAAGACAAAATCCGCACGCCACAGTTAGAGAGAAGCCTGGGCACCAAGACGAAAGATACCGCATGCTTCAACAAAGATCCTGCGTGCTGCAACTAAGACCCGACACAGCCAAAAATAAAATAAAAATAAATAAATAATAAATAAATCTTAAAAATCTCTTGGAAGAACATAAATTGTTACTATAAATTCCTAGAAAGTGAGTATTTTTATTCAAAAGGCTTTCCCCAAAGCAGATCCAGTCTTCACATGGGGCTTTAAAAATTAGATCAAATCTCACGCAACAGATCTTATGAAAACAAGTTGGTGTTCTCAATATTTTCTGACTGTGGCAAAACTTAACATTAAAATAATAAAACCTAATCATAAACAAATTTTGCTCACCAAACACCCAACAAGTTAAAAAATATAAAGTAACCTTAGTTAATTTTATCACTTATTTTAATAATTAATACATAAATTGCAACTGAATTGATTTTGCTACAGAAGTAGCTTACTTACAACATCTACAACCCATGGCAAATATGCCAGGTTCATCTTCTAGAGTGATAAGAAAGGTATGTATTTAAAAGTAAGAAAGAGATTTATATTCCAGGATCCTTTTTATTCCATGTTAAATTGCTATCGCTATCATGAGATAAAGCTATTTATATATAGTAAGACCAAGCCACATTAGCTTAGATGACTCTTATGAAAAATGCATAATAGAATTTCCCAGATTTAGTTCATAATTAATATTAGATTTATTACTCATGTTCATTAATTAGATTATACACACTTGAATAAGACTGCCTGTTTAACTATTTAATAAAGACTTAAGGACCAGATGAAATATTGAATGTTTGTTGCTATAAGAAATCTCAACTCCCATTATCTCTTAATTTATCTGGTTTTAAAAACAGTTTGCTTTCCAAAACTAAAATGGGAAGAATCAAAGTCCACCAAGAAAAGGCCACTTCTGCAATGCTCAAATCAACTGCCGTCTCTCCACAAGTGTTCTCTAAATAACCCCAAGTGATCACTCCTTCCTGTAAACCTTCAGAGCCCTTAATCTGTACTTCTTCCTGCCCTCACCACATTACCTTGTATGATCATTATTTATGTATTTCTTACCATATTTCCCCTTCTGATTTATAAGCTTGTGGGTGGGATCTGAGTATGATTTATCTCTGGATTCCCTCACAGCACCTAGCTCAAAGCCTGATAAGTAATTACTTCTGAATGAAGGAGCAAGAGAGTTGTTGCATATGGCCTTTCTGAGAAAAAAGAGGCCTCTTGGAAAGCCTGGCCCTGAAATAAGATTTATTGGGACTGCAAACTATCCTAGGAGTTTCAAAATAAATGAGGTTCTCTCTGGGCCTTGAAAGTATAAGTAGGACTACAATCGGAAATCCACATGACTTGCCGAAGTGAATTTAAGATAAAAGGGCATGGGACTTCCCTGGTGGTCCAGTGGTTAAGTCTCTGCGCTCCCCATGCAGGGGGCCTGGATTTGATCCCTGGTCAGGGAACTAGATTCCGCATGCCACAACTAAGACCCGGCTCAGCCAAATAAATATATATATTTTTTTTAAAAAGATAAAAAGGCATGATAGGAAGGGGACACACACACACACCACACACACACGCACACACACACACGTCCTGGAAGTTGCAAGGCAGACTGCAAGGCTAGAAACATGGGTGCATACCATTCCCAAGCGTAAACCTTTTGAAAGTCAGAATCTTCTCAGAAAGGTGACCAGGACAGATTAGCAAAGTTTGAAAAATTAATGACAATAGGTAAGTAGGAGAAGAAGGGGCAGGGGGGAGACCTGTGTTTGGCCACTGCCAGGAGGATAAGGAGAAAATCATGGAGGAAATGGGATGATTCAATCAAATTGGGATGATTCAATCATATCACTCAGGGGTAGACAATCTGTCATTCTAATATCTGGTTACTCTTTATCATTCTTGAAGAAAGAGACCTAAGGAGTTTTCAAAATATCCCAGAAGCAGAGTGCTCCTCCTTTAAGATTCCCTTGGAAGTCTTTTAAGCTCTTTCTTTCGACCAGTTACCATTCTCACCAAATCCTCCCTTAGTAATATGCTAGACATGGAAGAGGATGTATCAAAATGACCAACCTCATAAAATACAAAGAAACATAAGGTTTTACTACAATATTGCCTAGTTTCTAAAACTCTGCACCTTTAGGTTTTGGCTCTCTATTTCTTGGCATGTACCTCACTCTTTCTACAAAAATCCTTTACATTATAATATGCCTAAACCCACAACACAGCTCTCTGAAACAACTAAAACCAAATAGATATTGTTGGGAGATAATACCTAAATCCCTATCATCACAACAACTATTCAAGGAAAAAGGACCACAGAAATTTCCCCTAAAATGAAGTCCAATCCTTGCCCATTGCTGCTTCCTATTAAAACACTAGAGCTGCCCCATCCCAGGCAGTCAAATTTTACCTAAAAATAATGCTCTCATTGTCAAATGCAAGCAAATATCTCTTGGCCCAGTTGTGACTGAAAAACAAATCTAAACACTGGTACCATCTTTCACCTTAATGCACCACCACCCCAATCCAACTTGCAGCCTTTAGGCCTTTCAGGCTGAGAATGTCCCCAGTCATTCCTATGTGTCTCCAACTTAACATATATCAAGCACCTCCCTATGTTCAAAGCAAATTAACTTCTTCACTTGCCTTTTTGACTTGCATTTTGATCATGTTTTCCTGTCATTAGATGACATGCTTTTTATTTTGCCCAATTAGCAGCACTATCACCTGCATTTTATGTTCCAGTACTGCTCAGGTATTTATTAACGTTAGTCCAGGCTTCCTTATTTGAATTGGCTAAAACTGTTGGGATGTTATATTTCAAATGGGGAATGAAAGAAAAAGAAAGAATATTAATATGAATGAATAAGAAGAAAGGGGGTAAGATTTAAGCTAACTTGTGCTTGTTATTTTAGATATTCTTCCAAACTACAAAGAAAAGTGAAAACTAAATTTGAGAACTAAAATTTCTGAAACAATTCCTCCGGACTTCCCTGGTGGCTCAGTGGTTAAGAATCCACCTGACAATGCAGGGGACACGGGTTTGATCCCTAGTCCAGGAAGATCCCACATGCTGCGGAGCAACTAAGCCCGTGCGCCACAACTACTGAGCCTGCGCTCTAGAGCCCACGTGCCACAACTACTGAAGCCCACACGCCTAGAGCCCGTGCTCCACAACGAGAAGCCCACGCACCGCAAAGAAGCGCAGCCCCCGCTCCATGCAACTAGAGAAAGCCCGCGCGCAGCAACAATGACCCAACGCAGCCAAAAATAAATAAATAAATTTAAATAAATAAATTTAAAACAAAACAATTCCACCAACATCAAGCTGGTTCTCAAGTTTATATAGATGGACATAAGGACCATTATCAATCACAATGGCTAAAAAGCATTTCAAGCCTTAAGGAGGCATATGTTCTCCACAATAAAACCAACCTTACATTGACAATTTCAGGAGAAAAATAACAATGTTCTGGAAATAAAAAGACCTACGTTTGTGAACTGGCCTGCTGCCTACAAGCTGGTGGCCTTGGGCCAGTCACTTCACTAAGCCATTCCAGAAGCAATGTGTACTGAACACATACTCCAAAGGCCGAAGGGGTGGTCTGGTATGGAAAGCCTACATTTCACTGCTTGAAGATGTAATAAATGAATGAATACAAGGGAAGGCAGGGTGACTAGAGAGAAAAGAGGGTTCAACAGCCCTTTCTTTTCTTTTTTTAAACTTTTTGGCCGTGCCACACGGCATGCGGGATCTTAGTTCCTCAACCAGAGATTGAACCTGTGCCCCCTGCAGTGGAAGCACTTGAGTCTCAACTGCTGGACTGCCAGGGAAGTCCCTCAACAGTCTTTATTTAAGCTCATCTAAGGTTTCTACTGAAGCAAGAAAGCACTAAGCCTAGTGCCAGAAACCTTACTACTTAAATTCTAAACATAACTGGGTTCCAGATGGTCATACTTACTGGCAGGTTATTACACAGTATCCCACTACTCTAAGAATGAATAATGTAGATCCCTTTCCCCAATCCCAAACAATGCCAAGTTCAGTGTTTGAGGGTGTGTCTGTCTTGAGCTACAAAAGGTTAAGTATGAAGCCCCTTTTCAAACTGCCTACAGGAGAAATCATGCTTTCCAAAAGACTATGGGTTGGAAGTGGCTGCATACTACTCTCCCTAAAGATCTGCTCACAAAGATACATTTTCAAATTGGCAGCAGAGATACTCTTCCTTCAAAAACAAAACATGTTTCTCCTTGCCGTCTACTACAACATAATCTTTCAAACAAGGGCTAGATCATAATATAGTGTATCTGGGAAAAAAAGGAAGGCAGAGCAACTGGTATAAGCAATGAAACTTAACAGGAAGGCGTGACCAGAACATTTAAAAACCTGTTCCTGTGGAATAGAAATGGTATGTGAACATCTTACTTCACATAGTTTCTTCCTCATGCCTTTACTGACATTCAGCTTACATGACATGTATGTCTATACACTGGCATATATGACAGCAACAAAACACTATCAGTATTTTGTATGATGGAGAAAAAAGACCAAATATTTTAGTGAAGTATTCTAAAGCAAGGGTCCACAAACTACAGCCCACAGGCCAAATCAGGCTTGCAGCCTGTTTTTGTAAATTCAGTTTTCCTGGAAGACTGCAGCCCCCATTCACTTACATTGTCTATGGCTGTTTCCACGCTACAACAGTAGAGTTGAAGTGCTAGAACAGAAACTGTATGACCCACAAGCTGAAAATATTATCTGGCCCTTTAGAAAAAAAAAAAAAAAGGATCTGATAATATAATGATGGAGAAACTGAGTGTCAGAGGTTTGAAAAGCTTGCCCTAGATCACACAGCTGTTACATTGCTTCCTCACCTGTTCAACCTCCATTAGGAGTAAACTAGGCCAGCCCTCTCTACCCCACAGAAATATTTGTTAATCTCTCTGACACTCCAACCTAATGAAAGTAAATAAATTCTTGAAGGAAGAATGACAAGTACGTAACTGGGTTTTCAGACCCTGAGCCTCAAAGAGAATTCTAACATGAGCTGGAGAAAGAATAGTGCCTGTAAGTCTGAGCTAAAACGTAATCTAAAACAAAGAGCCATTTTGCTTACTGGATCCCCTCTGAGACTCAGAAACTCTAAGAACAATCTTTTGCCCAGCTTCTAGCAGGATCCTGTGTTAATGTATGCCCAGGAGAGGTGAAAAGTGTGATTCTGAAGAATGTTTCAAAGGTGCCAACTTAAAAGCTTTAGAGTTTTACCCTCAATTGATCTTCACTCAGCTCAGTGCCAAAGATATCAGTATCATTCCAATTTTACAGATAAGAAAGCCGAGGATTGGGTATCTTACGTCACCTGCTCAAGGTCACAATATAGTAAATAGTGCAGCTGGAAATACAAAAGCTCTAAAATTCTGTTCTTGATTTAGTACAGATCGTTCATTCTCACTTTTTGTTGCTTTAAGGTATGTGTATATTCAAACTGTCCAGGGAGATGAGCGGTCTCGGCTTGGATCACTGACTCAAATCCTTAACCCAGAAGATCATTTTTATCCACTTGCTCACAAAATCTCTGTGGCAATCACAGAAGATGCTAATGGCACTGCTATCTCCTATCATATAAACATCCTTCTCTTATTTCTCTGTTGTCTCTCTCCTTGCTCCATCACTCTCTTTTCTGTTTTATCCTCCATCACTCTCTTTTCTG
>NW_021703774.1:148221501-148257282 GCF_005190385.1 Monodon monoceros
CTCTCTTTTCTGTTTTATCCTCCCTCTTGCTTGTCTCTAGGACAGTCAGTAGCACCTATGAATACTCAGCAGCAAACAGTGGGGGGCAGTAAAGTACAGGGTAAATACATAAATAAAATGTATCGGACCTGGAGGTTCTTGCTCTCTGGCTACTAACTTGTCACTTAACTTCTTGAGGCCTCTTTCACCTCACAGGGCAGCTGCAGCACACAAATGGGAAAGACACGTTAGAAGGCCTTGAAAAATACCAAGCATCATATAAATGCCAGATGGCATATCAAAATCACTGCTCAGAGCTAAACAAGACATCTACTCCTGGCCTGAACAGAACACAGTACCAAGCCCAAACACAAATCTCCCTCACGTATTGTAACAAGTAACCCAATTTGCTTCTTTCTCTAATTCAGACTACTTACTTTATTATTATTATTATTTTTGTGTGTGTGATACGTGGGCCTCTCACTGTTGCGGCCTCTCCCGTTGCGGAGCACAGGCTCCGGACGCGCAGGCTCAGCGGCCATGGCTCACGGGGCCCAGCCGCTCCGCGGCATATGGGATCTTCCCAGACTGGGGCACGAACCCACGTCCCCTGCATCGGCAGGCAGACTCTCAACCACTGCGCCACCAGGGAAGCCCCTTACTTTATTTTTAACAAGTGTCCTAAGAGTCCTGCATCAGATGCATGGAAACAGATGCAGTAAGAAATCTTCTTCCATCTCTTTTATAAGCATAAAATAATTTTTAAAGCCCTTTAAACTATTAAATTTAGAATGAATGTACTAGTTCCAAATAAAGAATTCAAGATGGAAATGACTAGGAATGCTCTTAACTTAAATCCTTGGGAATGTCAATGATCAGTAGCCATGCAGGCTCTCCCTCTAGACAAATCCAAAAATATAAAAATTCTTAGAACGTGTCTCCTTGTACACCTCAGACTTCTGTAAGCTAGAAGTATGTGGCTGTTTTGTCTTGCAGAAGGAAGGCAGAGGAGACCTGAAGTCTAGGCAGCATCCTACCCCATCTGGTCCCACCAACCAAGAAAAAGATTCAACAGAACACTGAGCTCTGAAGAGAGCTCTGGCTGCTTCTATCTCCATCCAAGATCTTGGAGTAAAGGGAATATGTTCTGAAAGCAGTAATTTTTGAGACTATCTCATGGACTGAAACCAACTTTTTAAAGATTTTTGGGACTAGCACTGATAAGAAGCTTGCTCTCACAGTATGTACAACTATAAGAAATAAACATACCCAGTGACCACTAAACTTTTTTCTCCCCAAGAAACCATTCCTGGCACCCAATAAAATCTATTTCTACAATCATCATATTCACTTTCTAATATATTGAATATTATTATTATTAGGCACATTATTTTTTAAGCCTAAAATTTCCATGCTCCTATTTTCTCCCTAGTTCTTATGTAACTATCTTTGTTTCTGACACATCCTCAAGGGAAACATGCCTTGCACTAGTGGAGACAGTCAGTAGCACCTATGAAGACACATCTACTGAATAAACAAACACAAGCTCCTCAAGAACTACTTCAAGACCCCAAGTATCTTTGACTTTACTCTGGGTTCTTTTCTTTGAAATGTGCATACGGGGAAATCCCTTCGCAAGTACCTGAGCTCAGCTGTGCAATAACCTTTGGTCGTAATACAATGGAAAAGTCAAAAAAGAGTAGGGATGGGGAGAAACCTGTTCTACTTTAGAAAATGTAGCAGAAGTGTACATAATTATCTAATCATAGACTCCACTGGAAAATCGAATATTGTGCAGGTGAGTTAATCCATCTAAATACTGGAGAATTCTCAATTAAAAACCTGGAGGGTGTTATAAGAGTGTCAGTAAGAGCCTGGCTGTATCGATTTGGCTATATGGGTTCTGCTGATTCACAGACACACAGAATTCTGCCCTCTGCTTAGTGTCTTTTAGCATTGATTTGAAAGTTAAAAGAAAGCAAGCAAGAAAGGGCACGAGAATAAACAAATCCTCCAAGTCAACCAAACTCTAAATCTCCCACCTCCGTGTATACAGCTGTCAGGAACAGAGAATGTAAAGATCACTTCAAAGAATGCAAACCAACTGAGATGGTTATGCTAATCCCTTGCGTTTGTACATGCTTTTACACTTTGGAAAGTAGCTTTCTTTACATTATCTCATTTGTTTTTCACAGCAAACACAACACAGGTACTAAATATTCCCATCTGACAGATAAAGATACTTTATCCAGGTAGACTGAGGGACTTGCCTTAGGTTACAGGGCAAGTATATGCCACAGCCAGAACCACAACCCATAAGCCCTTATTCTCAGTTTTGTGCTCTTTCACGGCATGTTCTCTCCTCTCTTTTAGAACTGATAACTCAGTAGAGGACTAAGAATTTAAGAACCTGTGGATCTTCTCAGCCTGGAACATAAATCCATAAAGCCTTTTATCTTTAGTTTTCCTGATCATTCTCCTGGACAAAAGTACTCCAGGGACTTCCCTGGTGGCACAGTGGTTAAGCATCTGCCTGCCAATGCAGGGGACACGGGTTTGATCCCTAGTCCGGCAAGATCCCACATGCCGCGGAGCAACTAAGCCCATGCACCACAACCACAGAGCCTGTGCTCTAGAGCCTGCGAGCCACAACTGCTGAGCCCGCGTGCCACAGCTACTGAAGCCCACGTGCCTAGAGCCTAGAAGCCACCACAGTGAGAAGCCCGTGCACCGCAAGGAAGAGCAGCCCCCGCTCACCACAACTAGAGAAAGCCAGAATGCAGCAACAAAGACCCAATGCAGCCATAGATAGATAAATAAATAAAGTACTCCAAAATGCCAAGATGTCAGATTCTTACACATTTCGAAGTGGAAAGCTTAAGTTTTTCAAGCTTGTTAAAGCTGCAGTTGCCCACAAGGACTGGGACTTGGGGATATCTGGTCACCAACCAAGAGTAGAGATAAAAAGGTCCAGTAGATCAAGTTCACTCTCTGGGGGCCTGGTGATGAGAAGTCACTCTATCTTTTCACTATAGTTCAGAGGAATAGCCTTAGCCTAGCCCCCCTTACTGGAGCTGTTTTCATAGCTGCACACTTATAGGAGGAATCATCTGGTTAAATTCTATGCAGTGTTTCAAAATTACAGCCTTTGCAACACTGTGAACATGGTGACAATGTTATTCTAATTATGCAGCCATTACTCTCAGAATCAAAATCCCTGTTCCAACTACCTTACTAGGGATAAAACTAAGATTATAAATCACAGCTAAGAAACACAAAGCAACTGATTATTTAAGAACACCATGACTCATCTAAAAACATCAATCTCTGTGGTTCAAGATAAGAACTCAAATATAAGAGGTGCCCAATATATACCACAAAGTATAGATTTGCACAGCTAAAGAACACTACAGGCTTCCCTGGTGGCGCAGTGGTTAAGAAGCCGCCTGCCAATGCAGGGGACACGGGTTCGAGCCCTGGTCCGGGAAGATCCCACATGCCATGGAGCAACTAAGCCTGTGTGCCACAACTACTGAGCCTACGCTCTAGAGCCCGCGAGCCACAACTACTGAGACCACGTGCCACAACCACTGAAGCCTGCACACCTAGAGCCCGCGCTCCGCAACAAGAGAAGCCACCGCAATGAGAAGCCCGCGCACCGTAACGAAGAGTAGCCCCCACTCACTGCAACTAGAGAAAGCCCGCACACAGCTTTCCCAACGAAGAAAGAAAGGAGGAAGGAAGAAGAGAACACTATAGAACACCTAACACAGTTCTAACCTCATATCTATTTGGAAATCCTTCAACTAGTTATCTGACCTTAGTGAATTTAGGATTAACACAAGACAATTTCCCAACATACTGGTAGTACTCATACTAGTATATAATCTATTTGCACTATGTTTCGTTCTGAAAAGAGGGTTGTGTTCACCTATCTTGTTTGACAAAAACTTTAAAAATCATTCCATTAACTGCAAGGTACTATGTTTCATACAAACACATCACATTGCTTAACAACCTTCAAGGGTAGTTTCATGGGCATTTGGCCAATTAATTACCAGTAGAGAAATAATCATGGAGCTCAAGATATAAATAACCAAGTAAGATGGCTGGAAATTTACCACTATTTCTCTAGTGAAAAGTTTCTTATTGCCTTTATTTTAGACTGAGGATAATTACAACATACCTAGCCTAGAAATCTGCTAAATCCTACAGATGAGGCTATCCTATTCCTGGTAATTTATTGTGTGTGCTGCTCTTCAGTGTTATCATGACCATGTGGATATAAATTACTTGCTAAGTAAATGTTGCCAAATTCCTACTTGCGTATTTATGGTTGGCTTCATGCAGAATGCTGTCATTTAAGACTTTACAAAGCTAACACCAGCAAGATTAAGCCTGATGCAACTCAGGAAAAAAAAAGTCTTTGCATTGGATGGAGATGTGGGTGTATACTTAGAGCTTAAACAAGAAAGCTTGAGGTTATGCATGCACACACACAGACATAAACATATACATAACTAATCTCAAGGAGCTAATGCATAACATTTCAAGGAAATATTTGTACTTCTTCAGAAAAAGTGAAGGCCAGATCGTAGGGCAGTATTTCTAATCTTTTTCAGATCAAGGCACACACAGAAAATGTGTTAGTATTAGCTTTCTGAATATTTAACCTATGGCCTGATACTGATATCCTCGCTCAGTTTAACTTGTGACAAGATCGTGTATCACGCACGGTACTCTAAGTATTCAGAGGAAAATGTGGGGCTAGTAGCGATACCTTCACTTTGTTGTGTTTCCCTAGATAAGGGAAGATATAGATATTCTCTAGTTTTAACTAAATTAACATTCCAAAAAAGAACAAGTGACTTTTTAGAGTGAAGAATACTAACTCGTATATGACAGCTGTACACTCAGATAATAGGGGTGCACAATCAAAAGAGCTTAGAGAACACTGACCTAGAGGACTCTGCCACGCTCATTTCTAGATGTCTCAACTGCAGGGGCCAAACTTTTTTGCGTTTCCATCATTAACAAGAAGCTTTATTCTTCTGGTCCTCTGCCCACGCTCTCCCTTGATTCTCCCATCCATTCTCCAGGTTCAGCTACGATCTTTATGAGCTTAAATTCCAAACATATGTTACCAATTCTGGTACTTCTCCAAACTTCCAGTCCTGCTTGCTAAACATCTCCAACTGGAAAGCCACCCAGAACTCAAACTCCTTTTGTCTAAAATTGCATCTATCTTCTTCTTTCCCCAAACCTGCTCCTTCTAACTTTTCTGTTTCTATCCTCCAGTTTCTCAGGCTTGAAATCTGAGTCATCCTAGACTCCGTTCAATTCTAATCAACTGCTAAACTTTGTAATAACAGTGTCCATCTCCTGACCTTTCTTCACATTGCCACTATCTCTGTTCAGGTTCTCATCACTTCCATGTAATAATAAAGATGACAGTAATAGCTAATGCTATTCATTTAGGAGTGTGTGCCAAGTATGGTTCTAAGCCTTTTACACTGCTATCTCTTTTAACCCTCATAATAATCCTAAGGATTGTGAACCTAGTATGTGAACTGAGTGCATAATGTTCACTGTTTCTACTGTCCTCTACTCATTTCTACATAATGATGCTTAATAAATCTTATAAAAGCACAGCTCTGATAATGCCACATCAACCTATTACCCAAAATCTCCAATGGTTTCCCATTATCAAGCAGAGACAGTTCAAATTTCTTAGCCTGGCAGTCAAGGCCCTCCAATATCTGACCCCAACTTACTTCTTCAGACTTCTTTCTTTTGCCACTCCTTCCTGTCCCTAACTCATCTCCTTATGTTCTAAGCAGACTCGACCATTTACTGCTCTCTTTAGCCCACACTACACTTTCTGAATCATGACCTTCCTCCTTCTGTTCCCCATGCCTGAAGTGCCCATGTGCCTACCTCCCTGAGTCCAACACCCAGTTAACTAACTGCCTTCCTTCATTCCTAAGCCAGAAGAAAAGGTCTCCCCTCCTCTGAATTCTGTGTCCTTTGCTTGTACTTTCCATGGCAGTTTCATATACTTGATGTACATCACCTGTCTCCCCTATCAGATTGTTAGATCCTGTAGTAAAATTTTATTTGTATACATTTTTTAGATCTCCACATAAATGAGACATGCATGCAGGTGAATTAGTGAAAGAACTATAAAGCGTCCAACTTTAGTATTTTCTCAATGGTAAGAACTATATAGCTTAGGTAGATAAAGGAAAAATTCATTGTGTCTGGATATTTCCAGTCAAGAGGGTCTTCTCTTTAGTTTTCTATGTAATTGAAACTATAGAGACAGACCAAAATGACAGTACCTCCAAGAAAAAAAGGATAACCAAGTGAATCAGCACTGCTGTTTGCTGTGGTTATTTTAGTCTCCTTTCTTCCTCTGAACTAAGGAACACAAGGTCACAAGCTATGTTATGCCACTTTAAAGTTAAACATTTACAAGGTTTTTTTTCCCTTTAGTTCTGTCTTTACACTGGAATTTACTTTCATTTCTTATCCTTCAACTGCCCTTTTTCACTGCAGGGTGTAGAACTGTAATTTAATTTATAGTAAATACTCTTAGAGAAAAACTTTTGGTCAATTACTGAACAGTGGAGTCTGGCTTTGGGATGCCGAGGGGAGTGACAGGAAGATAAGGGTGATAATGCAAGTAGAGTCTAAGTTCTAAAGAGCCAGGCCCAACAGCGGCAGCAGAAAGAACAGAGTAAAAAGAAAACTAAGCTTCTGGAAAATGCAGGCATGAGGTGGATACCATCCAGCTGTGTCTACTATAATTTTCAGTCACAGTATACCTCAGGACTTAAATATAACATAAGTTACATAATTCAAGCTCTTGTTGTTTCAATAAGCTGTACTTTTTGTTCAAATATATGAAAATGGTAAAAAGAGAAAAAATTTTAAATTTCAAGTAGATTATGCTCTACCAGAGAATATGCAAAATAAGAACAAAAATCAAACCTACAAGTACCCAAACACACACACGTGCAGATACATAATACTACTTTGCTGGTAGTAAAGATTAAAGTTAGCATAGTTAAAATATTATTTTGGGAGTATACAGACAATGATTTCTATTTCAGTCTTGTCAAATCCTTAAAATGATCCTGGGATCTTTGTTTATTAAATACAGGTTGGCTTTAAGGACACACTCGAAGAAGCAGGCCCAAACCTGTTTGGGAATTAGCTTGTTCTTGAGGTGTGTTAACAACAACAACAAGACTAACTGGCATGCAGGTGTTGTATTTGTGTACCTTAGTTTACTTCCTTGTAATGCATATAAGTGACCCAGCTCTCTGGGACAGCTTAGCCAGGTGGGTACAATTAGCTTCCTAGCTTATTCTCAGCTTTCTGAATAAGCAACTGGCTGAGGCAAGAGATCTTCAGATCCCAAAAGGGACAGTAAGTCTGCTGCCACAGAAGACTTTCTAACCACCAGACTCCACATGAAGACTTCTGAACCTCTTCCATGGCCCACTTTCTCTCTGTTCCTTCTGTGTTCAAAGAGCAAACCTGTACAGATGTACCAAAAAGGAAGACAAATATGAAAAATAAGAAGTAAACACAGCCTAGAGGAATAAAAGAAACATAGAATGAACTAAGCAGGAGTTGAATCTCTGACCAGCCACTAAAAAGGCCAGTCATTAAAAAGCTGAAAGACTGAGACAACTAACCTCTCTGGGCCTCAACTTCCCCACTTTACACCAAGGGAACAGGCTAGATCCCTAAATAATTTCCGTTAGGCTAACTTAAGACTATATAAACTCTGTTTGCATATTTTATTGGGAATAGGGATAGGCAAAAATAACTTCTTTCACTAAGACGACCGTGTATAAATGACTAGCTTTAAAAATGCTTTTTGGGTTACTGGAACCTCCACAAAAGTATATAGCTTCTTTAAAAGGAGACCCCCATCTTGTTTTAGGAACAAAAAGTTCCCAGTGACCATGATTGCTGTTTTCAAACATACACATCCCTGAACTAGAATTTTACTTGCAGAGGTCAATGCCAATTTTGCCAAACCTTATTCCATCTTCTTATGATTCTTTCAGTGCACAGAAAGGAGGCAGACATCAATGCTGACTGAACATGCCTGAGAGGAAATTACTTAATAGGACAGGAAATCTAATAGATCACAAAATATCCACTACCACCACCCCCAGTGGGGGTGGGGAACCCTAAAAATAGATGACACCAGGCATGTAAAATGGGTGAGAAAGAAACCTCCATGGGTTCCCACCATTTACCCTGGAAATGTATCTCACAATAGGTATCAACTGTGAGAAATGCATTCCCGCATTTGTATTTTGACGAGACCAAGTATTTTTTTTTTAAGTCTTCATCCCAACATTTATTAGCTTACTACTACTTTGCAAGCTAAAACTACCTCCCAAGTTTGAAAACTGACAGAAAAGAGATCATATGACCACAAAGCAAACAAAAAGTGGCTCCCATTTACTTTATAAATATTTGGTGCACAAACTAAAAATGTTAACCCCTGCTTGGTAAACATCTGAAAATATCACAACCTACCTCCATTATATTGCAAATCTTAGTATCCAATCAGAACAGGTTCCCAGTTTTTATTCTGGGAGGTTCCTAAATCTAACAAGGGTTTTAAAAATATCAGTGTTCTCATTTCATCTTGTTCTAAGAGGCCCTCAATTTTTGACAGAAGGGTTAAAATTCTTCCATAGGAATCTTGGTAAAGGAATGTTTGATGGTCTCAATGTCTGCATTACATAGGGTCCTGTCAGCACAAACAGGTATATGCAGGTGAAAGTATGTGAAACCAGATTAAAAAGAGATGTACCAGGTTTAAACAAACTCTTTCGTAAACATATTAAAAGAATGGCATTTTCTCTTTGATGTCACAGCTAACTCCATGAGCATTTAACCCCTAGTTTAGACTAGTAACAGCTAACGTTAATGCAGCACTTCACAACTTGCAAAGCACTTTGACATACATGATCTCATTTGAGACTCACCACTAAATAGAAAGGTGCTATTTTTAGGTTCCATTTTTACATGTGAGGAAGCTGACACTAAATGGCTGACTTGCCCAAGCTCACAAAGCTGGTGATAGCTGAACACAGGTCTCCTGCTTTTGCTACTGCACAATGCTGCCTCAAACAATGTAATCAGAGTAAATAAACGCCCAAATCTCAGACCCCATCTAAGTCTCCCCGGCCAACACACGCACCCACCCTCCAGCCTAAGTTATAGTTAGCTGTAGGTCTTTGCTCCTTATGGAAGTAGAGTTTTCTTCATTTCTCTGGGAAACATTTATTTGGCTAAAGTGTTAAATGAGGAGATCATATTAACACCATTCAACATATACTGGAAAATATCTTAGTCACCAGGGGCTCTGCATAGGCATGCCTAGGTGCACTTTCCCAGGCAGTAGGGCAGATTCTCAGAGTCCATGACCCTAAGAAGGTAAAGAACCCAGGCTAGAGGCAGTAGCTACATATCTTTCCAAGAAGCTAAATCCACAAAGTTCTTAATTTAAAGAGTTTTATCTAGGCCTCATTCTGTGAGCCATTTATCTTCTGCCTCCCCCGCTCCAGGCCTTCTCCCAGGGCCAATAGGCTCATTCAGTATCTACAACTGTTTTTTAAATCCCATTATTAAAAACTGGAGTAACTGGTAACATATAGATCAATGACTTGTAAACAATAAATTTAAAATAATTAACTGTTAAAACGTAATCTTTAACACATATGCCTTTCTCTTAGGACTTAACTTCCCAGAATGACCATTGCCTTTTTTTTTTTTTCCAGAATGACTGTTTTCTTACCATAAGCATTCCAATTTCCCAAAAGAAGTTTCACAAACATAACTACCTTGAACTCCTGAAATACCATTCTTCACTAAGAACCCTCTAAATTACATAGAAGACAAGGTAGCATGCAAGGAATTCTGAATCTGTTAGGCAGTTCACTCAACTATCATACCAAAAAGGATTTAAATTTTTTTTGCTGGGGGGAGGGAATGAAGAAGAGTGGGAGAGAATGAATACAACCCCATTGTCTTATTGCTTGAAAACTCCTAATTTGAATCTATAACATATTCCTACTAACCACTGGACTTGAACATCAGAAGTACAGCTTCTTTTCATCTTAAATAGAGCTTTTCAGTCCAGATCTGCATAAACAAACTTTGTCCTTCAATCTTTCAACTCCTCGGCAGTTTTTCAAGGTCACTTTTGCGAGCAACGACAGAGGCCTGCATCTAGCAACTTTGACTGCTACACCACTGCAATTCCAAGAGCCCAAAATCTAAACCCCTATCGATCCTCTCAGGTAAATCCTTTACTCAAGGGGAAGGCAAACCAACACCCTCCAAACTTCTCTAAAAGGGCCTGCTCCTCTTCCCCACCCAAAGGCTGAGTGCTGCCAGTTCACTGCTCCATACTGAGTCTGCTGCAGAAATGTTCCAATGACCTTCATTCCATATTTGCAAATAAAAAGAAAACAAAGAACTGCTTTTTCAAATCAAGTGTATTATAGATCTTAGTACACAGCATGGAAGATTTCACTATTCACAAGAATAGGCTGGTTACCAATTAGCCAGCAACCTACATTAGTTTCATATCCCTAGAGAGGGAAAAAAAAATACCAAGGGCAAAAGACAGGGTGCCTGTACTCTTAACTTTCCTATTCACAAACTGCAGGTAAATTAGGATTTTAAAGATTTCATATAGAAAATGAAAAGCATTTTTCTCACATCATTTAAAGGAACCAAATCAACACCTGACAAAATGTGTGAAACTGGCAGAAAAAGATCTGCTCTTGTCACTGCCAATGTAGTGGAGATGTTTCTAACCAGCATTGTTAGCTAAAATGTGCATTTTAAAACAAAGATTTTTAATTAATCGGTACTTATTAGAATCTAGAAGCAGACAGGTAAATCAAAAAAGTTATGGGAGAATTTCATACTGGCATGTGGGCCTTTACCATTAGAACCTGCATCAGTGCAAATCATATTTTCACACGAATTTAGAACAGCAATGGTGTTGCTTCCACCTCTGAAAACACAAATGTCAACAAAGTGCATGGAAACAGAAAAAGTCTTACAACAACTCAGCTTATTCTGTAGGATAGCTTCAGTGCACTTGAACAAAGGAAAATTATTTGGAAAACAGATAAGTTTACCGAATGCAAAGAGAAAGTGCTTTGCTTCTGTGTGCCCCTGAAAAATGATTAGCCTTTCATGTACCTGCTCTACTCAATACTCAACTAGGAAAAGAAATCCTAGTTGAAGGGCATGCAAAATCTAAACAGAGCAAGGTATTCTAGGTGCACCAAAAGGTATGCATGGAATGTAAAGTGGCCATTTTCTGAAACAGTGCAACTTGTCTACACTCTCTGAAGCTAAACAGTTTCTACCATTTTAACACAAAACAAAGAATTAAACTTACCGGGAACTGCATTAATTTTACATGTAGTTATTTATATCTCCTCGGACAGGGAGAATTTAAGTCACTCCTATCCCTCCCCCCCAAAAAAGGACGGAGGAAACAAAAGGCAGCAGGAGATGCAGAAACCTGAGTCTGGAATGTCCACTCCAGTGAAAACCCGAACAGCTGTCCCCCCCCCCCCCAGCAAACTATTCGCCATTTTTCTTTGTCTTTCAGCTGACCCCTGCCTCAGTGAAAAACTCCGAGGCTCCAATGAAGCCCTGCAGCCTCCTTCCACTTTAACAGTCAAAGGCATTCAATCTAGCATGCTATTTGACACCAAACCTTGCCTCCAGAGTGGTCCCATTGGCTGAGCTGCTTTATCAGCTAAGAATACAAAACCATGATTGGCTGATCACGTCATCAGTTACCTCCTTTGTACACTTCCTGTTTTAAAGTTACCTTGAGAAGCAGAACAGGGGTCAGATCCAGACTGCAAACTACGAGGAACTTAAGGCTTCAAAATGCCTGGCAAATGCACACAGCAGATGCACTAGGGCCACATGTGCTTCCAAAACAGAAGATACTGAAAATTTAGAATTGTTCTTAAAATCATGCGAAAGGGTTGTTACAGTTCCCACCCAAAGGATTTCTTATTGGCTGTCAGAGTTCCATTTAAAAAATTTAAGGTAATTTAACTGCTGCTGATTGGCCATCAAAGATGTCTGTAAGATACTGCTACAGTATCCTATGGCAGTAAACCAGAGAAGCAATGTGCACAAGGTCGGAAAGTTGTGACTTAACTATCTTCAGTTTTCTGTTAAGCATTAACAGAAGAAGAAAAAGAAAACTGGGTGAGCTAAATCCAATGTCACCAAAGAAAATACAGATTCTTTAAAGTAACAAAGAGTGATATCAATGGTCATACAATGGTTTGCAAGATTTCTGAAAAGGCATCTATCTTTATGTCCATGGTAATTTTAAAAGCACACATTAGTACCACGACAAATCACTTTATTTTGAAATACAAACTAATCTAAATAGGAAAATTCTCGGATAATGTATGAAGTTAGTGACAGGGACAGTGGCATTTTGAAAAAGTCTACCAGGAACCCAAGAGGGAAATATAATGATAAAGGGGGAAAAAAATTGGCAAAGATAAGTGAACATCAGTGAATATATTGTTTAAAACACAATATAGTTTGATAGATTAATTTATTTAGGGTGGTTATAAAATGCTGCTGATTAGCTTTTAATATAACAGAGTTTTGATATCATAGAAGGTAAACTTTTCTACCACATTTTCAAGAACAAGCAGCAGGGGTGATCTCAAGAGAGATTATAAGTATCGTGGTTACTGAAGACATTCTGGGGTGCTGAAGTTTAACCAGTGGCAGTCAAAGACTTGTTTATGGATTGTGGGCCCAACTGTTTAGGTTTTAAGAGAAGCCTCCTAATATGGTGAAAATCAGTTAATATATATTCTTTTAATATTCAAATAGAAACATCTCACTATTACCTGAGGCCTTTAACAATCTCCTTATATATCTGCTTCCTCTCATCAAAGCAAAGTATCCCAGGACTAAACAACACAACTGTTTTGCCAGGCAGATGAGCTCTTTTCTAGAAAAACCTTGGTTGATCTTACATGAGAGGTCATTATAGGCATATGCAGAGATCCAGCAGGTCACTGAAATAGAGGCAAGGCAGATTGTCCAATCACTTTGCCATATTAACTTCTCTTCGAGAAAGAGTGAGGTGCAGAGAAGTTAAGCAACTGGCCCCTAGCCATTCATCTAGGAGTCAAACTCAGGTCCCATTTAGGGTGGTACTCTTCCCATGGCACTACACTGCTTACCAAGACATGGAGCACCTCAGGGCACATCCAAGGAAATTCTTAGGTGTCACATACAGTCCTTCATTGGTATCTATGGGGAACTGGTTCCAGGACCCCTGCATTTACCAAAATCTAAGGATGATCAAGTCCCTTATATTAAATGGTATAATACTGTTGGCCCTCTGTATCTGAGTTCAGCATTCACAGATAGAAGCTGACTGTATGTATAGGTAGCAAAAATCATTACACCCAACTTCACTAATTTAAAAATTACAAATTTGACTAATGTTTAATTTGATATGTTGGTTAGAGATCTAGCTAAGTATCTGACAAACAGCACTCTATAAGTTGATACAAATTTTATTACTAAACTACTAGAAACATTTAACCAGTAGCAAATCACTTGTATAATTTATAAGGACTTGAAACAACTAAATTATTAAAAACACTATACATTAAAATATTAAGGAACTGCATGGCAATTTCACTATGGCATCTAAATAAGAGCTTAGTTATGCTAACAGGGTGCACTGTTGGATGATTCCTGAAGCTACAAAGAGCTACAGGTATTGCAGCTCTTTTCTGAAAAGTTTAGATCACAGCTTCTGAATAGCTACCAGACTCGGAAGAGAAGGCAGAAAGCCAACAGGCCAGTTGTGTGCCTTATTCACACTAGAGCCTCTCTTAACCTCATAACACTGGGGGTCAAATCAGCTGCAAGGAAGCAAGGAAGTTCCTTTGAAGGGTGGGAGGCACAGGAATATGGAAAACATGTTCACATCACTGATCATTAATTAGTGTCACTACGGCAAAACAATAAACACTTGGAAATCAGGCAGAGCTAGTTTCAAATTCTGATTCCTCTACTTATTAACTGTATGACACTGGGCTAACCCTGAGCCTCAGTTTCCTCATCTTAATATATGAATATCACCATCTATATCACAGAGCCACTGTAAGGATTAAATGAGCCAGCATATATAAAGTATACTGTACTGTGTCTGAATAAGCATTGAAAAAAAAAGTAAAGTACTAAAGGTCACCCAATCCAAATTCCTTGTTTTACGCAGCGGTTAAGATTCAGAAAGGCTTAGCTCCTTAGGGCCCCAAAGCTACCACAACGCAATGTCTCTTTTCTATCTCCAGCATACCCTGCAACCCTGCAGAAAGAAACTCCTGAGCCATAAAGGGGGCAGTACAGGAGGACTTCCCAGCTGCTACTAAAACTCTTCCCCAGTTTTTATGCTGGAAGTCCGTGCCTTTCACCACCAATCCTGGCTGAAGTCTGATTATTGTTCCAAAAGCCTACCCTTTGATTCTGCTTTTGATGTACCAGATTAAACCAAACATGTCTCTTGATACTTTGTGAAGGTCTTTGGCATACTTTTTATTAGTTCTTGGCAGTTTGCAAGAAAAACACTTCAACCCCTATTTCTCATCAACAGTCACCTTAGTAGAATTCAAGCCACTAGTGGGAAGATAACTCAAATTATCCTAGAATTTCCACCTGGCACTCTCACTTAGGATAGCTTTCTGTAGCTTGTCATTATGGTGGACTAAGAGCCTCATTGGATCTCTGCGGTTCTAACTCATATTCTTCCCCGGTCCTGCAACTCAACAGCCCTCTACACCAGACAATTGCATCATCTTGCCCTAATAAACACCCTGAGACAAAACGAGTGCATGTGCTTACATGGGTCAAGCTTTAATGCTCCCAAAGAAGGCAGGGTGGGAATTGATGCGCTTAGTCAGAAAATTGATTTTGAATCACAATTACCTGCTTACTAGCTGTATGACCTAGGCTAAGTTACTTAACCATCTCTGAGCTCACTTCATGTGTAAAATGAAACAAGTAACATTTCACTTTCTTCATGTAAAATGAAAAAATAACACCAACTCACAGAAGTGTTGAGGCTTTAGTGAGTTAAAGCACTCAGCATTAATACCTAGCATGTGGTAGGTATTCAATTAATATTTAAATATACACTTGACTATAGCACCTACCATATAATTACATTTTACCATGTCTCTATTACCAGAGGAAGGCTTCTTGAAGGCAGCAACTGTGTCTTATTTATATCTACATATATCCTCAGTGCTCAGTACAGAGATATAAATCACACCTGACCTTAGCCATAGTGTCAATGAAATAACAGGGAGTAGTGGGGACTGATGAAAACTGGAGAGTGCATGTCTCATCTGAAGGGGCAGCTAGCTATTGGGGAATTCCCCGGCGGTCCAGTAGTTAGGACTCAGCACTTTAACTGCCAGGGCCCTGGGTTCGATCCCTGGTCAAGGATCCCACAAGCCATGCGGCGCAGCCAATGGTGGGGGTGGTAGGGGGCAGCTAGTACTGAGCTCCAACTGATGAGGGCTATGGAAGAATGCTGGTCCACTGCGGTAAGAGCTTCAGATTCAATAAAAGAAGCAAAAGCCAGATCCTGGACACAAAAAGTTGATGCTAGCATAACCCCTGATATAGCATCCTGAAGAATGACTAAAGAACCAGAGTTATGGCAGAAGTTGGCCTCAACCACCATGGCAATTCCTGCCAAGGACAGGGTCTTGCTCAGTACCCCAGATTACCTGATCTTGAAGGTTACACTGTACTGCAGCAGAAGCAAATAGAGCAGCAAAGAAACTGGGCTCTTCAGCAGCCTGAACATTTTATTGATGGTGTCCTTAACTGACCCTTTTGGACTAGTAAGCAAACCTGTGGGTCCCAGGAAATATCATAGAAGAGAATCTCTAGAGAAAAATGAACTTATATGTTGAGATGGGGAAACGAAGCCATATTCATTTGACTATTAAATTTGTTGTGTGCCTTATTATATACTAAGCTGATGAGATGGATGTATATAGCAGTTTGTTTTGCACTTATGTTGTTATAAGTTAGTGGGATTGGGGTATTTTTTTTAAGAACACCTTTAATCCAAGCAGCCAGAATCAAGCAGCATTAGTATTTTGGGTTATACTTTTAGAAGTTTTTCTCATGTAAATGAGATGTGAGGTTGAGTTAGTCCCCCCAATATTAGATAATACCATACAAATACTATACAAACTGTTTTGTAATCTTGTCTCACTTAAATAATGTGAATAATTTTCCCTATCAAATACAGACCTGTATCATTTATAATAACTGAATGATATTCCACTGAATAGATATAATTTTTTAATCAGTTCCATATTACTGAATAATTTCAATGTCTTCAATTTTAAAATATTGTAAATAGCATTACAGAGAACATCCATTATGCCCATTCCTTGTGCCACTACCCTCATTATGTCTTCCAGAACCCTTGCAATGGCTTCATAAATAGTATCATTTTGTCTGGTTTTAAAAAAAAAAAAAAAAAGAAAAAGGAAATCAGATTGTTTAATGTTAAATCTTTCCATTTTCAATTTTGTTTCAATTTTTTTAAAAACGTATAAGCAGATCAAAGAAAACTGAGGGCTGCCGGATTGTAACTTCTGACCCGTATCTTTCACCTGACTTGGTTCTGAACAACTATTAGCTATTTAGCAAATCAAAATCACCTTCAAGGTTTAAAAAAAGGTATGTCGACACATATCTTAAAGTATCTGACAGATGTTCTGAAGATAATCCCCAAAGAAGTCCCAGAAACATTTTGAGCAACGATAACATCGTTAGAATAAGGAACATGATGCTGCTGCTCAGTAAATGGCTGCTCAATAAATAAACGAATAAAGTAAACTAATATATGAGACCATAAGTGGATTATAAATTCTGAATTATTTGTTTTTTAAAAATAAATTATATTCTCCAAAGCATAAATGAAGACCAATGGATGGTAAACTACTCTAGAGAGACCAGTAGTTAATGATGCGTGTAGAAGGACAACACAGTGGCTGATGAACAGCAAATGCTCCAAAATATGGAGGCTGCTACTAGTATTACTGTTATTGGCAATGGGCCTAGATGGCCTCTGAAATCACATTCATCCCTAAGAGTCTATGTTAGTTTGGAAACATATATGTTCCCAGGAAAGTCCCTTCCCACTATTGGCCAAACTATGAATCCTATACAAAAGGAGTCATTTTTTTATTCATAAACTCTCTACACCAGAATTACTCAACTGGGCTCCACTCCACACCAGTCATAACATGAAATGCTTATTAGGTGTTCTCACAAACAGGGTTCCATGGCCAAATAAGTTCGAGAAACACTGCATAATGTATCCTTTCTCTTGAAGGGTTGTTAAGGTATACGAGCACAAACGTTCTCAATACTAACTCTGCAGAAAAGAAATGCATTTCACATTGCCCATTACTTTGTCAAGGATCCTTTTTTCATCCCCAGAGGACACTTACTAGCATTGTATAAGAACTAATGTTCAATGGAACAGCTTGGGAAATGCTGCTCTAAGCCACTTACAAATTTTAGTGGAATGAAAGGAAGACCACAGGCAAGTCTATTCTAGTCAGAATAGTCAGTTTATTCTTCAAAAATGGTTGGAGTTTTACACACATTATGGCATTTCCCTTTTTAATGAAAATGACATTAACTATCACCATAAATAGCAATCCTCTGCCTCTCAAGTAACTGCCAACCGAGTATGTTTTGCTTCTTAAAAAGGCCCCAACTTTGTCATTTGATAATGAGCAAAGTCTAAGCTACTTACCTTCAGGGTACAATAATAGTTTTTGACAGTTAAAAATGACAAAAATGTTCAACTGTACAGATTGCATGTACTTTCTTTTTTCTCTTTTAAATGGACAGATCATGCCACTGGTGAGGGGATATGTTTTCTTAACACTGGGCAAAGAATCTCACTTCATATAGATAATGGAAAACTTGCAGCTCCTGAGGACAGAGTTAACAGTAATTAGGGGATTTTGAAAACCTTCAGTAACTCTAACAAATTTAAGCCAATGATAAGATATAAAATATTCTATGCTCCAATATCATTTCCTATGAGTCACTGAAGCATTTACTGAAGCACTGCTCAAGATCACTATTTTAGCTCATATTCATGAATGCGTTTAAGAATAATTCTTGAATCTGATTTATAACAATACACTGTTGATTTTAAATGAGGGTGTTCATTTAAATAGGACACCTTATATACCTTGAACATGAAGATTTGAACCTTTAATTTAAACCTATTCTACTGGAAACATTCAAATGCAAAGGTTAGACTAGTCCCTCTCTCTAAAAACTGCACCTTAAGTTTATCCATCAGAAAGCTCTCACTGTATAAAAGAAAGTATAATGGATTTAAACGCTACCTGCAGACAAGTAAGAACTTAAAACAAAATGGAAAGTATAACTCCCATGCTGAAAATGAGTAAAGAGGTTACCTCATTGCTATCAGGTACATCACTGCTAAAACATGGAGAGGTGTGGGAAGGATGCAGCAAATTTTGCAACCTGGCAAAAATTTCTGCAGGCAGGGAGATTTTTTTCCTGAACCATTCCACAATGTTGTCTTTCTGCTTACTTCAAAGAAAATGTTATCCAGGTGACTACAAATCAAACTTACAGTCCTACTTCAACTTACTATTTCTACAACTAGAAAAAATTTCAAATGACTATACTGCAAGTCCCTTCCCGGACAAAATGATAAAACCGGTTGTCCTGATTTCAATTACCATTGCTCAATGAATAATCATTGCAAATATGAAGACTTTTTCTTCTCATCAGAATCACTACCATTCAGCACCTGGGGATTAACAGAGGGGATCAGGAAACAACCTAACCCTGAAACAAATGATCCTACGACTTTGCGGATTCATAAGTAATACTGACCTCACAGCGGTCCACTAGAAATCAGCTCCTAAACCACAACAGTACAACTAAATTAGACTACTTCTTTCATGTCAAGTGGCTCCCCACCCACCCCCGCCATGTAGAAATCTTACTGTACATAACAGAGCAGATAATTACAAAGCCTCCTCATCAAGGAAGCTCTAATTGGCTGTCAGGCAGATTTTATGCTATTCTCAAAAGAAAGTGATGTGTTCTCTCACTTATTAAGGTCCATTCAGTGACAGGCACCTACCATATGCTACTGTATTCATTTTTCAGTAAGTACTCTATAAGATAGGTATTATTAACCATTACTTTACAAAGGAAGAAACTAAGGCTCAGACAGGTTAAGAATCTGACCCCCCCGCCCCCCCCCACGGAGGGTAAACACCTTACAGAGACAGAATTCTTTCCCAGGTCGGACTCCAAGGTCAGCAGCTACACTAGCCCCTCCCAAAGGCACTTTTTGGCCAAAGTATTTCAAATCCATTTCCTCCTACAATTAATCTACTAATATTATGTTAGGTGCTTTGAGTCTCTGTGGGAAAATACTAAAATGACCTTGTAGCCCTCCTAACTAGTCACAGTGCACGCATGCAAAACTGAATAAACAAAATGAAAAGAGAGACTGTAAGACATCAGATAACTCACAATCAGTTTGCTGTGAGCACAAGGAATAGAATGGAAAAGAACAACTTGCTGGCTAAGGAATGTTCTTCTTAGGTTGTATGCCTGAGGCTGGAATGAACCTCAAGGAGGTCATTTGTGACCTTAATAATGTCCTCTGCTATTCTCCCTCCAGTGAATGAGGCAAACTTGTCAAAATACAAAAGGTGCCTTAGAGTCATCTCTGCCGTCAAGTCAATGCTTCCAACAGGAGAGGAAATGCTGTCCAGTGGAATGAGCACTAGCCTGGGAATCCAGTAATCTGGCATACACTTGGCTGTGCTCTTACATAGAAATGACCTTATCAAGGTCATCACACTCTTCAGGGCCTCAGTACAAAGGGTATGCCTGAAAGAACCAAAGGTCACTTCCCGAGCTAAGATGTAAGAGTTTTTCTTTTTCTCATCATATTCTACGGTGTTAAGAGAACACTGTTTAAGGGACTTCCCTGTGGTCCAGTGGTTAAGAATCCGCCTTCTTCTTCTAGGGATGCAGGTTTGATCCCTAGTCAGGGAACTAAGATCCCGCATGCTGCGGGGCAGCTAAGCCCACAGCCTCTAGAGCCCACAACTAGAGAGCCCTCGCAACCGCAACGAAAGATCCTGTATGCCCCAATGAATATCCTGTGTGCCGCAACTAAGACCCAATGCAGCCAAATAAATAAATAAAAATTTTTTTTAAAAAAAGAGAAAACACTGTTTAAGAGTAAGGGCTTCACAAATTGTGTAAGAATTAAGAGTTACAGACTTATGTTTGAATCTCGGCTCTGCCACTGACTATGTGACCTTGAGCAAATTACTCAACTCCTCAGTTTCCTTATATGTAAAAATGAGGGTGGTAATAGTACCTATCTCATACTGTGTGAGGATAATATATATATTTATACCCTTGCTGGTTCAATGTAAGCACTCAATAAAAGGCAGTAACTATGACATTCCTGAATTTTATTCATATATCTTTAGTGGCTCAGTACCTCTGAACTAAGAAGTTAGAGAGGGGAATTTCAAAACTGCCTCAAAAAGACACCTACCATGGCCCCACATTTCACTCTGCCTTCTCTGTAAGTGGAGATAAGGAACATTGAATCTTTTCTAGTGCCATGAATCAGTTTTGCCCAAATGGAAAATGTGTAAGCAAATGAAGTAACAATTATTTGTTATAAGGATTAAATAAGATGACATAGACACAGTCTGTAAAGTACAAAGCATTAGTATGATTTCTGCTTAGAAGACAAAGCTGATGTTCACAAGGTTTTAGTATAAACTCAGATCTACTCAGACCTCCTGGGAGTTCAAGATTTCTAGGGTGGTCAGTTCCAAATTATATCAATAACAAGGCCCAGCAATTGGCCCTGGGTTAATGCAGAATGTACATGGGCTAACGTAGAATGAAAGTGTCACTGGTGCTGAAGAACTACCGCCAAGAAATGCTTGCTGAATAAAAAAGATATTTATATGTATACACTTGTTTTTATAACCTCGACCAGATTTGCTAAAACAGAAACTAAGTTATGGATGCCATAACAGTCTTCATATTTGATTAACTTAATGACTAAGCCAAATGAAGCTGAGATGACCAATGTACAAAATGTACAGCAAGCCCTGTTTTCCCTCATACTTTTGACTCTATCTTCCACACTGCAATGTAATTGCAAACATGAGGGAGGAGACCCTCACCTAATCATATCAAGACACAAAGGAGTTAAGACTTCCAATTCACTGGTCTCCCCTTGAAACCTGAATTGTTTAAAAGTTTCCATGCAAAACTGGAATTGCAAATATTTTGTTGTAACCAGTTTTAATTTTACACATCATTGAGGATAAGCATATCCTAGGATCACCCCCACAGTTTGAAGAAGGTACTAGGTTTTTAGATAGGTCCCAGTATTTGGGGACAAACATCCTAAAGAACTGGTGATGTTTGAAAAAGCTCCCCAGTGAGCTCTTTACACTATGCACTTGGTAGTTCCTCACTGCTTGGCATTAATCATTTCCATATATAGAAAGACTATGTCAGCAACATTCTGAAGCCTGGTTTTAAAGGATGCAGATTCTTAAGCTTTCTGTACATATTTTCCCCATTATCTACCTGGGTTCAGAAAAACTCCAGCAGTTTACTTTGTAAATCCCTCCCTTCACAATAGAAACCAAGGGATACAATTTAAATACCTAGTTGAAAAAATTATAATCTATATGGTTACCATTCTGTGGTTTGAACAGTACAAAAATTCTTTTTGTAATTATTCAAATAAATACAAATTCTTACTCAAATTCCCCACTCAATACACTCCTAACACCCAGAAGTCAAAGAAAGATGATCCACTGTGAAATATAAAACTACCTGGGAGTTTGACAAGTCAGGCTTATGTTGAGTAGTATGACATAGTAGATAAAACTACAAGCTTTGACATCAGGCAACTTGGATTTGAATCCCAGCTCAACCACTGAGTGACACTGGACAAGCTACTTAACCTCTCTGATCTTCAATTTTCTCATCTGCAACATGGGGATGATAATGCCTACCTAACAGGAAATGTGTTAAATGTGCTCCAAAATGTCAATTCCCTTCCTCTACCACTTTCCCCTTTTCTCTTGAAAATTCAGTTGCATTCACATAAAACTGAGAAATGTGAAAATCACAGGAGTTTCTTGAAAATGGTATAAAAACTGAAGTGTAACATCTATCTAAAGCTGAAAGAACCACCTAAGACAGACAAGGAAAAACAAATTAGGAAAACACAGAGGTTTAACAAATGTTTTTCCATGATCCCCAAACCTTGGGAGGAGCAAATGTAGAACAATCCAAGTTACCACAATTCAATGGAAAAGTAAGGTACCCCCAATAAGCTGACTCTAACAACTCTCAATTAGAACAAAAGCTTTCTGAAATATGAACCACAGAGAGTTGACAAGTCCTCTAACTTAAGACAAGATGCAAGAAGCTATGCACGAGCTTATTTTTGTTCCCAGCTGCTTATTTAAAAAAAAAAAAAAGGTGTGTATGAAGGTGGGTGTATTTTTTAGTCATATATAGAAGGAAATAAATGAGCCAAGATCCAGGATCTCTGTCAAGCGCTCTTCCACTGAAGAGGAACCTAACAATATCCTTTCAAACAAATAATTGCCAAGTATCTGATATGTGCTAAAAAGAGCAGCTTTGGAAACTTGGAAACTCAGCCCTGAACTGTATCTTTCCTAGAACAGTAAAACTTCATGTAGAACATCTCAAAACTAGCAGCATGGTCCTGAGACCCGATAATCTATAACTACTCTCTTAATATAATCCCCAAATCATAAAATTCCAAAAATGCTTCTGCTTTTTCACTCCTATAGATCTGTCACTACTTAATGCTGTGCCTCCTAAGCTCGGCATTCAGTTATTAAGACCATGCACACCTATCCCATAGAAACCCTCTCTCAGTCTGGGTCTGTTTATTTGTTCCTCACACCACTGCCCAGATCTGGTAACTACGGACTCCAGGGCTCCACCAAAACCTCAGTGTTTCAAAACTGGGACTCCCTAGCAAAATTCCGGATCTGATCCTATTGTTCGTCGGGTATGTCTCTAGGGCCCTGATGCCCTCTCCTCCTATACCATGCCCTCAGACCTGGCACCCGTGGACATCAGGGTCATTCCCTGTGTTACACTCCAAGTCTAGCACCCCTGGATCTCGAAGATCCTCTCAACCTGAAACTCGGGTTTCAGTGTTTCCAAACCTGGCACCCTTGGCGCTTGCACGCCCCTATCCCGGGCCATGCACGTCCATGGAGGGTACCTCTGGAATTTGGAGTGCCTCCCACTCCCGGCCATGCACAGGCTACCCGCGAAGTACTGGCCAGACCATCTCCCACTCCTCCCCTTTAAGGCCTCTAGGCTCGCCCCCAACCTCCACCCCACGCCTGCGCCGTAGGGGGTCATCACCCTGCAGCCAGAGAGCCCCAGACGCGCGCATCCCTACAGCCTCCGATTCCTTCATCACCCCCTAGGCCAGAGCCAGCGCGACCAATAACGTGCCAGGTCCTCGGCCTCCCCGCCACCGACCAATCACGAGCGAGCCCCCCCGCCGTCGCCTTCCGCCAATGGGAGAAAGCCCGCGGGTCGGGCCGACAAGGCGTACGGACCCCACGAGCGCAGCGGCGGCGGCAGCGGCGGCGACAGCGGCGGGCACGGCGAGAACACAACATGGCGGCGGGCAGGCCGCACCGAACTACAGTAGCAGCCGCGCGAGGGAAGTGAGGTCTCCGCCGAAGGCGGGAAGCGCCGCCCCTCCCCCCGCCGCCGCCGCTCACCTCTCCCCCTTCCTCCCGCGGACGCTCCCGCACACTCACACGCCTCTGCTTAGAAGTCCAAGGAAGAGCAGGAGCCGCCCCCGCGCTCCTGCGGAGTCGGGCAGTGCAGAGACCTGGGCACGGCGGAGGGGAGGGGGACGCGTGCGTCAGGGAGAACGGAGCGCGCGCGAAGCGGGGGTACAAACAAGATGGCGGCCACGCCGTTTGCACCGTTTCCCCCTCCCCCTCACCTCCCCCTCCCCCTTCCCCTCGGCGCTTCGACTCCCAGTGTTGTTATTGCGCAGAAGCTTAGTTGCCTGAAGTCTCGCGAGATTTGAGAAGGGGCGATGACTTGGTGAGGCGGAATGAGAGGCGAGAACCTTCTGACCCCGCCCCCTTCGGGGGATCCGGAGGCGTTTAGTAGTGACCTCCGTGGAGCGTTCCGTGTTTGTGGGTCTCTGCTTTGGTGCGTAAGCTTTTGATTTTTAGGGGAATAAAGTTTTTGTGAGTTGTTTTTTTTCATTTGGGAGGAAGCAGAGCTGGGGGCTGGAGGGCGACGTGGGAATGCCAAATTAAGTGCGCCTTTAATGATAGCTACCAGTACCGTAAAAGAAGGGATGTAACACCAAAACTAAAATGATACACTCCAAAATAAAGAGCAGCACTTCACAATAGTGGTCACTTGTTACCTTACGTCGACATGGACACTGCTTTTCTCACTTGAATGCAGTTTAAAACTTTTTAAAAAACAATTGGAAACTAAACTACAATGAACATTATATCTTTTTCATACTTTGCTGCTTTAATCTCCACAACTACTTGGTCGAAGGCATCAGCATTATTTTTATTTCACTGGTGATAAAACTGAAGCGCAAAAAAGGTTAAATTGATCAAGGCTCCGCAGCTAGTAAGTGTTGAAACTCAGTTTAAATAGCCCCCAAACCTGTAGATAAATGCATCAAATATGTATTGAGTAGAATTAGCTACAGTGAGACAGTTTGCATTAGGTTGCAGGCACAAAGAGAAGTGAGACTGCTCCTGCTGGTGGTTACCTTGAACTTTACAAATGACCTTACAGCCTTTCTGAGACTTGGGTTGCAGGGGTCCTCAACAATAAAATCAATAACACTATTATTATTTCCTTCCTTTGAGTTTATGACCCTGGTGATAAAGTAGTTGAGAATAGTGGAATAAACCCTTGACTTGAACTCAGGAAAATTGTTTTCAACTCCAACTTTAATAAATCTCACTTCAGGCATTCAATGAATATTTGATGAATGAATGAACAAAACCTAACTAGTTATAAGACACCTGACTTCACTGAGTCTCGATTTCTTCATCTGTAAAATGATCTAATTCCTACCTCCTGGGAGTGTTGGGGAGATTGAATGAAATAGTATAAGGGAGAGTGCTTTGTAAATTGCAAAAGTGTTATAAAGAAGTTAGTGATAATGATTTTTCAGACCTGAGAAATGGCGTAAAAAATTAAAAACAGACTCAAGAAATAGTATGTTGAGATAGATAAGCTTAGCTAATGGGAAAAAGCTAGCTAAGTCTTTCTACAAATGTTTATTGAGCGATTATTGCATATACTATGCTTGTGAAAGAGAAGAAAACTGTGCAGGAAGCAGCACAAATTAGTATTATTAGTTATTCTTATAATTAAGTATTGACAGTATATAGGGGCTGCAGTCAGTTTCCCTCTGGGAGCGTGGAAATCAGGTTGCCCTCAGAATTAAACTAATAAAAATTTACATAGTAGAAGAAATTAGCTAATGGTGGTAGTAAACATATTTTAACAACTGGTACTGCTCAAGCACTGATCTACCAGATGTGAATTCCAGGAAGGGTCCAAGAGATATCCCTCTGTACTAGGTGTTAACCCTTCAGTTGCTAGTTTTTAAAGAGTAGGTCCCAGGGGAGGGGAGTTGTCAGGAGAGTTGGAACAGCAGCTAGTACCAAAGTATTTCAGTATTTTAGTAGTCGGTATTATAACTGGTATCAGTCACACTAGTACATACAGGCTGAATATTAGTCCTTGCTGTAGACTGTGGTTGTCAATATTCTCTGCCCTTCCTTTTCTAAAACCCTCCCCATCTGGCCTGTCCCTAGGAGGTTATACTTCTCACCCTAATGCCATCAAGCTAGGCTTTGTTTTGGTCAGTGAAATGTGAGTAGAAATAGCTTGATCCAGTTCTGAGCAGAAATGTATGGGCCATCTCATGGTTCCACCATATTTTTCCTCAGCCCTGAGAGGATCATGTTCCAAATAGAGCTGCTTTTCTAGCTTTGGTCCCAGAATGAAGATGTGCAGAGCCACAGCTGACGCACAAGACATGTAATGTGAGTAAGAAATAAACCTTTGCTATAAACCACCGAGATTGTTTTAGTTGTTTGTTACTGCAACATAACTTAGCTGGCCTAAACTGGCAAATACAGTTCTGAAATTAGCTATCTGTAGGGGTAAGCCAAGAGCTTAGCTACAAGCATGATCAAAAAACAAACCAGACTCTGATCCAGTTCATATGAAAGGAATCTCAAGGCAGATGTGATTGTAATTTAATAAACAGAAGCCTAATCAATCTTGTCAACCAATCATTCTGTGTCCTATTTGGAGAGAGATTCTGTGAACCGACGGGCTTAATCAGCCATGACAACTCAAAAACAACCCAGTCACAGAGGCAAGCATTAGCATTGTCCCTCTGAGCCCTGTCTCAGGCCAACCTGGGCATTAACATTTCCTTGTCTGTGTCATCCCTATAGTGGGTGAGAATATCTCAGGCTGCTTCAGCTAAGAAATGCTTCTTAAGATCAATGTTTTTCCCTGGTGTGATTCTACGCTCACCCAGCAAATGTATTTCCTGTAGGGACAGAATTTAGCGATCTGTCACCTAGAGGATCCAAGTTTTTTTGATAATTGCATTTTTCATTGTAAATTAATCTATTGGATTCTGGTTTATGTAACTATCAGTTTTTGTGGACTTAGAGAATACAAGAGTCCCCCTGGGAGATGGTTCCATTCTGTGCTTACTATTAAAATCAGGCTTCTGAGTTTGCAAGGCTGAAGACCAGTTCTGGGATGATGGTAAATTCCTTAAAGTTTTGGAACTGTAGAGGAACCTGTCTAGACAACCAGCTGGACTACCTTAAGCTACACCCCTCTATCTCATTGTGTGCCTTCTTTGATCTCAAAGAAGAGCGGTAAGTGCTAAAGAAAGATATAATTCACATGCTGTGGGAGTTCAAAAAGGGAGAAATTTCTTCCATTTAGTATGAAATAGTGGGAAGAGTTCAGGAAAGATTTGTGAGGATGTGACATTTAAAAAATGAGTAGAATTAGGGGAAGAGCATGCCATGTGTAGGTGACCACTAGAGCAAATATAGGAAGCAGGGAATTGATGGAGGAAATATAGAATAAGAGGATAAGGAAGAAAAATCATCTGGAAAAATACATTGTGGTCAGATTAAGGCTCTTGGGTTTTATTTTCTGGTAAGGAGAGTTAGTGGTGGAAGTTTTTTTTGTTTTTATTTTGTTTTACCTTTTTTTTTTTTTTGCGGTACGCGGGCCTCTCACTGTTGTGGCCTCTCCCGTTGTGGAGCACAGGCTCCGGATGCGCAGGCTCAGCGGCCATGGCTCACGGGCCCAGCCGCTCCACGGCATGTGGGATCTTCCCGGACCAGGGCACGAACCCGTGTCCCCTGCATCGGCAGGCGGACTCTCAACCACTGCGCCACCAGGGAAGCCCTGTTTTACCATTTTAATCACTTTTAAGAGTACAGTTCATAGGCATTAAGTACTTTCACATCGTTGTGCAACCATCACCACTATTTGTCTCTAGAATATTTTCGTCATCCGATACTGAAACGCTGTGCCCATTAAACAATAACTCCCCATCCTCCCCTCCCCCAGCTCCTTGGAACCACTGTTCTACTTTCTCCCTTTGAATTTGACTATTCTAAGTATATCATATAAGTGGAATTATACAATATTGGTCCTTTTATATCTGGTATATTTTACTTAGCATAATGTGTTCAAGGTTCATCCATGTCATAGCACGTACCAAACTTTCATTTGTATTTATGGCTGAATATAGTATTCCTTTGTGCGTATATAGCACATTTTGCTTATACATTCATCCATCAATGGACATTTGGGTTGTTTCCATCTTTTGACTATTGTGAATAATGCTGCTATGAACATTGGTGTACAAATATCTGTTTGAGTTCCTGCTTTCAATTCTTTGGGATACATACCCCAAAGTGAAATTGCTGGATCGTATGGTAATTCTATGTTTAATTTTTGAGGAGCCACTATACTGTTTTCCACAGCAGCTGTACTGTTTTACATTCCCAGTGATAGAAGTGTTTACAGAGGGGAGTGACATGGTCAAAACTGTGTTTAAAGACTATCTGGCAGAGATAACAGGATGGAATAGGGTTGCAGAATGACCAGTTAGAGACTTCCACAACATACCAGACAAGATGTAACAAGAGCCTGAGCACATATGTAGCAGTGAGAATGGAGGGAGGAAAACACAAATGCAGCGGTGATATTGCCAGCGTAGGACTGGAAGGACTGGACTGTTGGTCAGCTGCTGTCGGGGTGGGGATCAAGAGAAATGAAGGTGTGTAGTATGACCCCCAGGTTTCCCACATGGGAGGATGGTAGTGTCCAGATGAAGACTTCTGGACTTCTCTAGAGCATGTCGAGTGGGACATTGTAAGGTCTAGGATGGACACTTGTTGTCTTGCCTGCTCAACACCCTTGCCCTTTCCAATGGTAATGGCACTCTACTTGCAGCCCAGCTGCTGAGCTCTGAAGTCCATTGCCCTTCACCCCCAGGCCTCACTTCCCACAAGCTATTCCTGGCCGATGACTGAGCACAGCAGAGAATTTTGGACAGACTTCTTCCTGGGGTAAGTGACACTCTTCTGATGGACAGCTTTGGCTCAAGGACTCCTCAGTGACCTCACAACCTTTCCTTGGAGCTGCACGGCAGTCTAAGGTGCTTCCACCTAGAACTCTCGCCTTCTTTCTTCTTCACTTAGGGTCAGACCTGTCTCACTGTCAGATGGTCCTCTCCCGGTCTCTTTTAGGTCTTGCCCCCATTTTCCCTCACGGGTGTTTTCCATGATACATTTCTTGCATTTAACCCTGTCTAGGTGTCTGTTTTCTGAGGATCTGAACTGACATGAGGGGAAGGAGGATGAGATCGTAATACCTCCTCTCCACCCCATCAGCCATAGGGGTAAGCCTATGACCCAGTCTGACCAATCATAATGATCCCCACATCTTGGCCCAGTGCCTCCTCAGAGTCTCTCTGCATCATTTGGCTCCCAGACCATCAGCTGCTTGTTCCACCTCAGCCACAGACGTGGCTGACCAGCTCTGAGTGAGTCCTCTCAGTTCCACTTCCTGAGGCCGACTAGTTGCGAATATGGATTCTCTGGCTTCTCCTGCAGTTTCCAGACCCTGAGGACACACCACCTCACAGAGCATGAGATCTGGCTTCCTAAGGAGCTGCTGAAGGGGTCAATGAAGCAACCTAGAAGCACAGGAGATCTAACTGCCCATGGGGTCAACTATGATTAATGGGGGAACAATCCACTCTCCCTTCCTTCCTCTGATGCACTGTTTCACGGTATAGTTTCTCTATACAACCCGTCTGTAGGCATTCTGTATGGCCAAGTGGGTAGACCTGTCCAGAGACTAGATGTGTCTCTTCACAGCTCATCGTAAAGAAATAGCAGCAAACATTTCCTTGCATTGCTTGCCACCTTTTCGTGCTTCCCCTATCCCCTTATCCTCACTGCCCTAGGACTGTGCATCCCATATAAAGCTTTAGCACTTAACCCCTTTTTCAGGCTTTGTTTTCCAGGAGCCCTTGCTTAGACAGATCACGGTTTCTGAACAGATGGGCACATGACCTAAACTAAGCTAAGCAAGGCCTTCCTAAAGATGTGAAATATAGGAGAGACAGGACTTTTCTTCTGTAGGTCTTGAGCCATAAAGATCTGTGGGTGGCTATCATTTCTGCTTTATGGACAGAGCCTGCCTGAGCATGAAGGCATCACAGAGGAAGGCAGAGCTCAGAGAAAGAGAAGGACACAGTGCCCAGACAGCCTTTGGGCTCTGAGATCCAGCTCTCTCCAATATGTGTAACTGTTTTTGTCATTTCTTTACCTCCCTAAAGACCAGTTTTCCCAATCCAAATCAAAGAAAATGTGGTCATCCCTAGATCCCACGTTGCCTACATTAAAGAGATCAGTCAGGTGACTAGATTTTGGGGCTCAATTTCAAATTCCTGGGAGAGAGAGCTGTTCCTTGGATTAACTTTAGCCGGAAGTTTGCCCCTGAACCAATCAACTTCATTATGAGGTACAGGATCATGTATACACATGGCTGTAGCCACTGTGAGCCTGTGAATGAAGGTGTGGCAGCGCATAGGGATAGAAAAGTGGGAGCAGAGAGTTGGGTAGACCAACCTCTGAGAATAAATAAGGGGGGAAAGCGGAAAGGGAAGGGGTCTGAGGACAGAACACTATCTAACCCAATGCTCTCCTACACTTCATCTAAACCAACCCTATCCAACAGAACTTCCTGCAATAATGGAGTTGTCTTATATTTGTGCTGTTAAATATAGTAATCACCAGCCACATGTGGTTATTTAGCACTTGAAGACAGCTAATACAACTGAGCAACTGAATTTTTTTCCTCATTTGATTTTAATTTAAAATTGAATAACTATATGTAGTTAATGACTACATATTGGACAATACAGACCACACTGTTGATCTGCTTGGGAAGACAGTGTGGAATATTGGCTATTGCGTCTGCTTTGGAGTCAGCCCGACCTAGGTTCAAGTCTCAACTCTACTTCTTATAAACTGAACAGATTACTTGACCCCTCTGAGCTGTAGAGTTAAAAGACGTAAGGAACAGTAAACAACATAGGATACCAAAAAGACAGAAAGGGGCAAAAGATTCTGCAAAGGGACAAAAAGTCAGTTGGATTTAGCAATTAGGAGACTGAGTGAATTAAGACAGAGAAGTGTTCAAAGTGTGTTGGGGTAAGAGCCAGACCAGCAATTTACCTGTCTTTTGGACATCTGTTAAGTATCTTTCCTTTGGAGGGGGATCCCAGGCACGGAGAGACAGGGAACACAAAAATTTTCTCTTAATCCTGATGGCCACATGGGGAGCTAAAAACCCAAAGGCATGTCCTGAAGGTAGGGCTCCAAGGTCAAGCCAGAAAAACAGAGTCATAAACAGTCAGCCATGGGGTCTGGAGCCAAAGATAGGGTTGCCTAGACCAGGAAGCTAGAAGAAAAGAACACCTCATAAAATACCCTCATTACATAGCACTTACTGTGTAACTAGATTGTGAGCCCTTCAGGGTTCAGGGCCATGTTCTTCTTGGTATCCCCATCATCTAGTAAGTTCCAGACACCATAGTAGGTGTTAAATTAACATCTGTAGAATGAATGAATGAAAGTAAGCCAGTCCACTCCCTGGTGCATGGTAGACACTCTAAAAATGTTAAGTTATCAGAAGGAGAAAACTCTGCAGTGAGAAGGTGCCAGGGTATCCTTCTTGGCTTGGAAACCCTGTTTGTAAGGTCCCCAGCATATTGCCTGGCACAGAGGGATTGCTCAACAAGTGGTCGCAAGGGTAATGATTATTAGTGGGGGAGAAAGCTTTTGCATAATGATTGGGGAAAGCCTTGATAATAATAAGAGCTAACCTATGTTGATCTCATTTAATTCTTAGCCCACTCAACGAGATAGATTTTATTAGACTGATTTTACAGATGAGGAAACTGTAAATTACATTTACAGTTATTATCCAAATTTATCCAAAGTTAGCCAGTTCAGAAACCTCAGGGCTGGAGTTGAACCTGAGCTTCCATGACTCCAGAGTCTAGGCTCCAGCAGCAAAGATTTGGGAGGCAGGAGGATTGCCAAAAGAGGAGTTTAAGGAAGAAAGTTCTGGGGTCGAAATTCACTTCTGATTTCTATACATTTACACAAATCATGATGCCTTCTTCTCCCTTGAATGCCCACTTCTTGACTTCTTGGCAAGGTCCTCACCCCTTCTACTGAGTTCATCTCTAGGCCACCCTTCTGTTTCCTGTCCCATTCAACCATATATACTCTCCTTCAACTTAAGGAAATAGGAATTGAAATGGGGTCAAGGGGAGCTTTTTATTTGTTGGTTTGTTTTAGTTTTAAGAAGGAAAACTCTAGAGCAATTTTGTAAACTAGGTATTCCAGTAGACGGGCAGAAATTGACAATGCAAAAGAGAGAAAAGATCTGCAGAAGTAAGTTTTTGGGGTCCTTGGCACAGATTGGGTAGCGTTTGACCTCTGATAGGAGCTGGGACCCTGAGACTTTTATTCAGAGCAAAAGAAGACAGAGAATATGGATACGGAAGCAGGAGAGTTCATAAAGGTTAAGAAGCTTAAAAGAGCAAAAGAAGACAGAGAATATGGATACGGAAGCAGGAGAGTTCATAAAGGTTAAGAAGCTTAAAATCAAGAGTTAAATTTTGCGGCAATTGATGATGGAGTGGGCCTAGGACAGTGTTTTTCAAATTGCGGGTCCTCGCTTATTAGTAGACCATGAAATCACTTAGAAGTGTGCAACCAGCTTTATTTTAAAGAATGGAATAGAATTGAAAATTTGAACTAACTACACATAGCAAGGGTAAATACTGTGAAAACTACTGGGCAACTTCTGTTTCAGTTATGTATCCAACTACATGTATACTGTAAAGTTTATTTCTTATTGAGGGTACAATAAAACATATTTTAAAGCCACTGTTCCAGGATGAGACCATGAGAAGAGTGGCTGATTCCTAGAACTTTCTTTCTCTTCTATGATGTTTGTAAATTGGCCTTGCTTTGTGACCAATAGTAGGCACCCTAAGGGACATGAGCCTGATGAAGTATGCCAGAGCTTCCTAAGCAGTGGCTACAGCATGTGCATTCCATATGGGCCTAAACATTAGCCTCCTAGTCTTCGGGCTACTCTTTCCTCCTGAGAAGAAAATCCTGAGATTCACTATGATTAGACAGGCTGAGTTCATACCACCACCCTGAACCAATCATTCTGGCCAGTGAGATTGACCAGCTCACCCCTCCTCTTCCCTGATGGAGTCAGCTTCCTGGAAACACATGGATCGTAGAAAGGAAATCAGGGGCTGTCACAAAGGGGGAAATGGAAAAATGAGGTAATCAACTAATGTTCAATACACATGGCCTTTGAGGTGCCAAAATTAGTTGTAAGTTTCAATAACATTTGTGCTGGTCATTTGCCTGTTTGCTCTGAGCTCTAATCTAGCCTTTCCATGCTCTGCTTTGTACTGAAGAGTGCCAGGCCCTGAAAGGCCCTGAAAAGTACACTTCCCAGACTCCCCTTGCTAGCTGGCTTCCTGTCAGATTCAGCCAATGGGAAGTACAGGTGGGAAATTGTTTGTCTGGAGATGGGATGGCTGGAGGAGAGGCAAAGCCATTTTCTCTCTGCATCCGCTAGAGACTCTGGCAGCAGCTGGTGGTTATGAGCTCAGACCTTCAGTGTTTCCAAAAGTGTCAGTGGTACTGGAGGGATAGCTCTAGGCTCCAGTGACCTCTGGCAGTTCTGCCAGCAGCACCATTTCAAAAGCAATATTCCAGTAGCATCAACAGCAAGTGCACTTCTGGATCTAGTAAACACCCTTCCATTTGATCCTCCAGGTCTATGGGTGGTAGAAGCTTCCTGCAGCTACTAATCTCTAGTCTTCCTCACCTTACCCTTTTGCTTCCTCAAGCCAACCAGTTCTCTGAAATAAATTACCTCTGTTTGAAATTCCAAGCATGTTTTCTGTTTTCTTGTCTTCACCCTGACTGACATGGCACTGCCCTGGCCATTAGCTGTCTGCCATGATTAATTTCCCAGGTGTGCTGTTTGCAGGTGTTGAGCTGGGTGATGCCAAGGAGCAGAACATTAAGCTCTCTGCTGGGGCATTGGGACAGGAGCAAGGGAGACCCTGGAGAAAGCACAGAGAAAGCCTCCTACTCCTTTTGCTTCCTCATCTTTCCCTAACTATTAGAACTGTGTGATGGAGAACTTAACTGCCTGCCTCCCAAGATAACTTGACTCCACGTTGTGACTGAAAGGGATGGGCTGTGGAATGATGGGGTGGGAATACAGCAAGGAGCACAGTTGGCAAGGGGGCCCAAAATGGATGAGCCCCTGCTGCAGAGTAGAGTTTAGGGAGGGAGGAGGGGCAGGGACTGTGACTTCTGCATCCTCTTTTTCAGAGGAGCTGATGGAGGGATAGACCTGTGGTTCTCAACGTTTCCTGTCTTACCGCCCCCCAAGTGCTCTGCAATCAAAATAAGAAAACTGACTCTTTTAATGACATTTATCCTGGCTGATACCAGAGGAATACCAGAGGAACCGTTACTGAATCCTTATGTCTAACCTGGCTCACTTCTGTGAGCTCCTGTTGCTACCCAGGCCACTGGGGGTAGTCAAGTCTCTTGAGGGCCTGGAGAGGTAAGACTGTGGATAACTCCTGGAGTCCTCAAAGGGGCAGCCATGCCAAAAACACCACTTCTCTCAGAGACCCCTTGCCACGGCCAGTAGCGTCTTGCACGATGGTATTAAGTCAGTCCCACTTAAGTATGATCCATGATTGGAAACCTAGATCCAGTCAGCCATTAACTTGCTCTGTGATCTTGGGCAGATCACTTAATCAAGCTCAATCTCAACATTTCCATCTGTTTGAAAAAGAGCAGAGGGATAATTTTTCTAAATTCTTTTAAAATAAATCATTTTAAGGGGATGGATGGGATGGGAAAAATGATAGGTGTTACCATCTACCCCTCCTTCTTGCCCATCCTCCCTGGGTTTCTGTGAGTATCAAATAAGACAGCAAGCATGAAAATGTCCTGAAAAGTACAAAGCCCCATACAAAAGTAAGAAAGTGTTATTATCAACATAGTTGTTAGCTTAGAGGGATGAAGGCAGGGCACAGGCTGAGAGCCAAACAGCTGGAAGGCAAGAAACCTTAACACCAAAAAAGGAAACTTTCTTTGTTCAAATTCTTCCTGGAGTGGCACTTTCTTTGGAGCAGACCTGACACTGGAATCCTCTGAAATGCTGACATGGGTCCAGGAAAGTGTTCAGGGGGCAGGTAGGGCATCCAACAGCCAAAAGATGCTGGAGAAACACCAGGCCTTGTTCCTCAGTTCCTCTGTGATCCAACAAAGGATGCAATGGAAGAGGGAGGTTGAGGTTCAAAGCTGGTGTGTGCTGGATCCTCCTCCAGGCTCTTTAACCAGCCACCAAGCTATCTGGGGACCCAGGATGTCATGGGCATGCTGTAACTAATACTGAACTCAGCTGCCCACAGTCTAAACACCATCCTATGTCGTGTTCAAAGAGAACATTGATCTGGGGAGGACCTTAGAGACGGTCTAGTCCAACCGAGGCCCAGTGAGGGGCAAAGACTTTCCAAGATAACAAGTAGTCAGGCTCATGGGGCTGCAAGGAACAGAAACCAACTCCTGCAACTCCCATGTAAGGACTGACATTGAAACACCAGCAGGAACGAGGCAGCTCTAGGACTCGCTGTTCTGTCCATGCTCCCTCTGCTGACACCCTCCCCGTCTCTGCACTGCACACCTCCTCCCTCCACCTTCTCCCACCCTCCTCCTCCCTCCCTCCCGCCCTCCCCCCTCCCTCCCTCCCTCCCTCCCTCCCTCCCTCCTCCTCCTCCCTCCCTCCTCCTCCTCCCTCCCTCCCTCTTTCCCTCCTCCTCCTCCTCCCTCCCTCCCTCTT
>NW_021703774.1:148257682-148285621 GCF_005190385.1 Monodon monoceros
CCCCCCTCCCTCCCCCCTCCTTCCCCCCTGCCAGGCTGCTGCTCACTCCTGGTGCCTGCTCCTTCTTATCTCCACTCGCTGGCATGTGGCTTCATTGGCTCAGGCGCGCTTGTCCCTGACCTCCCTACCTCACCTCCCTCTGCCGCCTGACAATTTCTTTCTGTTCCTTGGTTCAAGAGAGCCTCTAATTGCCCTGTCTCGGATTGTTGTGCCGTGCCATTAGTTAAAGGTCACCAGCTAATATATGAGACGGCAACCCATTGGCTCTGTGCTGGCCCCCATCTGCTACGCCTAGAAGCTGGAGGGGCCAAGTAGTCTAAAGCACGGCCCCAACTGTGTTTGTGGTCTGGGGAGCTTTTCTTCAAAGTGGATTTGAGTCTGGCAGGCACGGTGCCGTCCCTGGGACCACGTGACTGGAGCCCAAAGCTCCAGATTTCCTGCCCAGAACTTTCCCCAGAGGATTTGTCATTTCTTTCCTTGAGTTATGTAGCAGACAAGCCTGTTAAATGTCATCCGTGAAGGTCTTCTTCCTCCTCCTTCCTCTCCTTCTCCTCCCTGCCCCAAGGAACTTATGATATAGTGAAGACAGGGGCAGGAAAATAACTAGATTACATCTTTAAGTGTATGAGTGCTTTAGAAGTATAAACAAAGTCCTAATAGCTGCCACTTACTCAGTACCCTGTACCAATCACTGCTGATCACTTTACATACATTTTTCTCATCTAATCTTTACAGCTCCCCTGTGGAGTTGGCACCACGTTTGACACATGTGAAAACAGGCTCAGAGAGCAGCTCACAGATAATAAACAGCACAGCAGGGCTCTGATGCCAAAGCCTATGCTGTTTGAGCACAGAGGCCCACCTTGGCCTAGGGAGGAGCAGGGATGCCTCGGGAGAGCAGCAGCCATCCAGGAGGAGGTGATAGCCGAGCCTTGGATCAGGACAGGGGTGGGTGGAGGGTCACCGTAAACAGAGGGAGCCACATGTGTGAACAGTACCAGTGTGAGCAGGGTGCAGGGCCAGGAGCTGTGCCCCTGAGAGTGAGTGCCTCCCTAAATTTGTGCCCTAGGTGTCTCTCTTGCCCCACCCTCATCCAAGCCCTGACAGGAAGGGTAGAGTTGAGGCAGGAAGAGTTTTGAGGAGAAGGAACCAGGAGAGGACGGCAAATTCAACACAGCCTAAGAGATGCAAGTACTATTGTCTGGTTCCCAGCACCTGCAATAGACTCTCAGGGCACATGACTAGGGTCCAAAGTGGAAAATCCAAGAGGAATGAGAATCTTTAAAATAACCACATGAACAATCCTCTCTGCCCAGATTCCCTACACAGCTTTCTTCTGCTGACCGTCTGCTCTTGTCTTGGATGTCACGTCCTCCAGGACGCATCCCTAGGTCTCCCAGGCTTGCCTTAGGGCACTTGGGTTCCTATTTTGGTATTGTCCTTTGCCTGCCAGACTGTGGAGTCCCTGAAGACAGGGGTTGGATCTTCTGACCCTTCCATCTCCAGCAGAGCATGTGGCTCATAGTAGCTGCTCAGTAAAAGAAAGTCAGATGAAAGAATAACAGACAGCCTCCAAGGAGCATGTGTCAAGTTTGTCAGGCCACGTGGATTTTTCCTCTTTGTCTCTGGGGTCCTACCAACCTCAACACTTGGAATCCTACACATGTTCTTCTACCAGGAGAAACCTTAAAAATCATCTAGCTATCTCCTTCCTCCTACCTTTTCTAGACGGGTTGATTGTTGTCCCATTTTCATGTATTTGCCAACAATTTCTTTCTTTTTTTAAAAATAAATTTACTTATTTATTTTAATTTATTTTTGGCTGAGTTGGGTCTTCGTTGCTGCACGCATGCTTTCTCTGTTTGCAGCGAGCGGGGGCTACTCTTCGTTGCAGCGTGCGGCCTTCTCATTGCAGTGGCTTCTCTTGTTGCGGAGCACAGCCTCAAGGCGTGCGGGCTCAGTAGTTGTGGCACGCGGGCTCTAGAGCGCAGGCTCAGTACTTGTGGCACACGGGCTTAGTTGCTCCGCGGCATGTGGGATCTTCCCAGACCAGGGCTTGAACCTGTGTTCCCTGCATTGGCAGGCGGATTTCTAACCACTGCGCCGCCAGGGAAGTCCTGACAATTTTAATCTTATGTCTCCAGCCACAATTTCTCCTCTGAACTCCAGACCTAATCAGCTCCTTCTGCAGCCCCTCATCCGGATGCCCCACCGTACCTGAATCTGAACATGTCCAGCATCTCCCCCACCTGGTCCTCCTCTGGGCTCCCCTGATCTGGTGAAGAACATCACCCATGCTTCCTGCTATGGGGATTAACTGAGTTACTATGTATAAAGTCCTTAGAACAGGTCCTAGGACATAATACATTTTCCATAAGTGTTAATTATAATAACAATAATAGTAATAGTTACAGGATACTGAATACAGCTCCGTATGCTATATAGTAGGACCTTGTTGTTAATCCATTCTATATATAAAAGTGAAAGGGTTTTCAGTAGGCGAGGGAATGTGGTCAGAATTGCTTTATAAGGATTTCTCTTATGTGAAAGTTTGGAGGTGATGAGACCTAGTCACTGCCAGCAGCTGGATTCAGGAGTGAGGAAGGCCATCTGGAGGGGGGGAGTGGCCACAGGGATGGAGAGCAGACAGTGAACCTGGAGAGTATTTAAGAGGTAGATTGGGCAGGCCCTGATAATTAACTGGATGGAGGTGAGGATAACGGAGGAGTTAAGAGTGACTCCCAGGTTTCTGGGTTAGGCAACCGGTACCTTGACCCCAGGTGGGGAGCATCTGGGAGGAACGAGGCAGGCTGGGTTGGCAGAGCAGGTGGTCCCTAGACCAAGTCAACAGAAACATGGAAAAGTTCTCAAAATTCTTGTGCCCTAACTCCTCTGAACCCAAACTCTAGCTTGGTCCTGTGTACTTGTCCAGCCTCATCCCCAGCTACCCCAGACTCAGGGCACATAAACCACTGCTCCTCCCCAAAGCTCCACTCTTCCTTCTTGCAGTGGGCTTGTAAGTTCTACCCCACTCCTTCCCCCTCCCTCAAACTCCACAGCTTCAAGGACACCTCTGGGATCCCTGCCCTCTCCCCCCACCCCTGCCAGGATTAACATGTTCTCTGCTGTTTCCGGGATTCACTGAATCAGAACTATTTCTCTGCCTGTCTCTCCTAATGGCTGTTTTTCTCAATTCTGAATTGCCAGCACCTGGGATGAGGCCTGATCAAGGTTAACTTCAAAAAAACTTTGTTTTATTGAATTCGCCAAGAACCTGGCTTTCTTGCATTAAAAGTGGGGCGAGGAGTTGGACCTTGAATCCCTACGCCACCACTTAGAGACTGGGCAAGTTACTTCTGTCAAATCCTGTTTCCTCATCTGTCAAATGATAATACAGTGGACCCGCCTAGAAGAGTTGTTTTAAGGGTCAATGGAAATATTCTATTTTATGTGTTTAGCACAATGCCTAGAACATTGTTAGCTTCCTCAAAAATTTAACTCTTATTTATATTAAGAAAAATATTCCCGCCTTAACTCTGGAAAGCTGCATGAACTGAACCGAGGATTGCAGTTCCCAGTATGGCCACAGGAGCGAAGTGGTGAGCAGCCTCGGCGCGGACTCTGGCTCCGTTTTGCTAAAGCACCTGCTGTGGACCCAGATGGCCCGGCTGGGATTTCCGGGGCTTCCCGGCCCCTGAACAGGTGGGCGCTGGCCAGGGTGTCGTGGGAGGAGCCTCTGCGATGTACTCGGCCTTGACTGTCACAGCCACGGCCGTCCCTTCCGCTCATGCCCTTCGCGGCTTGGGGGAGGGGCTGGCGGGCCAGAAAAAGCAAAAGTAGAGGGCAACTGGGATGTATCCCTTCCAGTTTGTCATTCAAACTTGAGTATGATCACTTCTCTGTAGAAGTTTTTATAGTTTTATAGTTTTTATAGTCAAATTTATGATTTCCCTTTGGCGTCCAGGTTTCATCAGGCTTAGAAAGTCTTTTCCATCCCCCAGATTGTGAAAACATTCCTCAATGTTTTCTTCTTGTACATTATGGTGTTATAATTTAAATATGAGCTCCACCTGGAATTTATTCCCGTGTAGGGTAAGGACACAGCTTTGTCTTATTTTACCAAATAACTTGCCTGATATTCCACCCATTTGTTGTAAGTCCTATATTTCCCCTCATTTACCTGAAGTGCTATCTTTATCCTACACGGAATTCCCTTGCGTGGTTGTCCATTTCTGTACTCCATTTTGTTTCACTGATTCCTCTAGGTCTGCCTCAATACCATACTGCTTTAAATACATTGGCTTTATAATACGTTTTAATATCAGGTAAGGCGCAGGAATTCCCTGGTTGTCCAGTGGTTAGGACTCAGCACCTTCACTGCCAGGCCCGGGTTCAAACACTGTTTGGGGAAGTAAGATCCCACAAGCCATGAGATGCAGCCAAAAAAAAATATATATATATATATATATATATATATATATATATACATACATATATATGAATCAACCTCTACTCCTACCCCTAACCCCCCGACCAATCCTTCTGGACGCTGTTATGGAGCTTTGGAACCCCTGAAATTATATGTGAAGTGTCGTCTGCACATTTCTCCAGAGGGCAAGTCCAAGTTTTCATCAGATGTGCAAGCGGAACCTGATTCCCAAGGCGGCCACTGGTTTACATGTCTTTGTGATGGGGCGCATGGGAGGAGCACAGAGCAATCTTGATTCCTCCCTTCTCTTCCAAATCTTCACAGGCTCTGCTCTCCTCATCCTTCACCTCCACCATTGTTCCAGCTACTTCCCTGCCCTCCATCTTGTCCCCCTTCCCCAAATCTAATCCTCCTTGCTGCTCCAGAACAACCGTTCTATATCACAGGCCTTAGTTGTAGGCCTGATGTAGTTTAGATGATAACAGAAGTTTAGTTAATAAGTGAATAAAATTGTGAGTCCCAGCTCCACCACTGGTCAGCTGTTGGGACCCAGCTTCAGGCTCACCACATTGTTGGGTCACAGTTTACCCTTCTCACAGACCAGGTGAGAAGGGATGAGATAGGGTGAGATAGGGTGAGGGGTATGTAGAAGGTACAGCTAGTTATCCCCAGGAGGGTCGCTTTTATTAAATAATCTCAATTATTTTCCTTTTCCCCCACACCTTTCCACTCCCCATTCACATTTTAATCTATGCCCTCAGCAGGGAGACTACTTGTTTTGCTTGCCTTCAGCAAACAATTAGGAAGGCAAACAGTAATAGTATTGTCCCCTCTGTAAATGAGTGAATTAAGAACACTGGAGCCCCAAAGTGGAATTGACCAGCTGAGCAAGGTTAAGTACAGAAAGATGGGGGCAGGCATAACTCTAGGAGAGACTTTATACAGCATCCTCCTCAAGTCCCAGTGCTCAAGGAGCCCACTTGGAAGCTCCATTTAGGCACATGCTAGGTCCTAGAGCAGGGCTTCTCAGCCTTGGCATTAGCAACATTTGGGGGTGTCCTGTGCATTGAGGGATGTCTAGCAGCACCCTTCATCTCTTCTCACTAGATGCCAGTAGCAACCCCCAGTTGTGAAAACCTAAGATGTCTCCAGACACTCTCAAATGTTGGGCCCGGGTGGGGGGTGGTGAATCACCCCAAGTTGAAAACCACTGTTCTAGGAGAAGAGGGGCGGTGAGGGGAGGGAGGTTAACATGGGTCTTAGGGCAAGACACTCTCTACTCCTGTACCCTCTGTCTGAAAGGGACACCGTAAAGTCTTTTTCTTCATAGCAGTCACTTGGGCAAGTCTTTTCTCCTCTCTGGGCTTCAGGTTTTCCATCTGTAAATGGATTTGATGTTTGTATGTCATTTCCCCCTTCTCTCACCATCTGACATTCCTGGATCTGGTCCAGGGTGTGACAGGGGCACCGCGGTGCCAGTGAGGTCCTGGGAGGTCCCCCAGAGCGAAGGAAGATGAGAAAGAACAGATAGATGTAGCGGTGGAGAGGGGGGCAAGCATGAGCAGGAGCGTTCTGGAGACCTGGAGAGGCTTCGGGCATCCTCTCCACCCCGCCCCTTCGAGGCCTTATTACCATAGGTCGCCCCCAACCAGGCAAACCCAGACTCTCCAGATTCCCTTAGGCCCCGCCCACCACCACAGGCCCTGCCCCACCGACCCCGCCCCTTCCAATGGCCCCTCCCCCGACCGAGACCCCGCCCCCATCAGGCCCCGCCTCCTTCTTCGCCTCCCGCCAGCCGGGGCTTGGGCTTTGCACCCGGCGGTGGCTGAGAACCGTGGCGGCTGCGGAGCAGGCAGCGCAGGCGGGCGGAGCAGAGCTGCCCGGCCCGGTTGCGGGCGATGCCCCCGTAAGCCTCTCTCGCCGCCCTCCCCGCCCCGCGCCCCTGCCCCTCGGAGGCCGCAGCGCGCCTGGGACCGGGCCGCGCCTTCCGCCGGGTCCGCGGGGCGGGGTCCCGGAGCACCTGCCCCGCCTTGCGGAGTCGCCTCGGCCAGCGGAGACCCCTCCGTGTCTGGACCCTGGCCCCACCTTCGGGTAAGTCAGTAGGCCTTGGTCGCCTGGGAGTGGACGTGGGGAGGGGGTTGCGGAGGTCTGGGGGACCACGGGGCGGGGGAGGGGTCTCTGGTCGTGAGGCGCCACGTAGGGATCTTAAGTGTGCAGGGTCTGGGGCGGCGGTTGCGGGGGCCCGGGGGCGGAGCACAGTGCGTGTGATGGCTCTGGGGGGCTAAGGTATGAGAAGGGAACATGAGGTGTTTGGGGAAGCCCGGAAAATGGAGTAGAAGGCCCCAGAGTCTTGAGTTCTTTGCTGATGCTCAGAGCACCTGGGGCCCTGATCTTCAACAGCATTGTCTCCCATGGCATTTTTGGAAAGTGCTTAAAATCTCTCCTGGAAAGGGAGCTGGAAGGCAGCCTCCCTTTCTGTCTCCTGCCTGTGCCCTGGTTGAGAAGCTGGCCACTCTTTCCTCCCAGTGAGACACCATTGTGGTGCCCAGAGGACCCCTACCCCCCACCCTATGAAAGAAAAGGGGTGATGCCCATTCCAGCCCTAGGGTGGGGAGAGGGGGCTTCTGGGAAGCTGGGAAAGGTAGTTGGTCAATCAACGGTGGGAAATCCAGGGTTCAGGGAGGTTTGGCAAGACCCTTGGGGGGCAACTTGGGCACCCTCTCATGCAAGGGGAGGGTGTTTTCACCTGCTGGCCCCCAGGTTGCCTGGACCCATGTCCACATCACCTTTTCTGGATAACCCATCCCTGAGGAGTGGGTTTCTTCCCAGTACCCTGGAAGGCCAGGGGAGGCCCATAGCTCTTGTGGTCCTGGATGGGGTGGGCAATGCCATACCAAGGCCAGAGAACAGAGGCACTGGCTGCACTGCCACCTGGGGGCTGTTTGGATGTGGCCCTTCGTGGGTGGGGAGCTTGGGTGAATATATCAGTGTCTAGCCCCAGCCCCAGGGGTGTTGTCTGGATGTAGAGAAGAAGGCTGCTGCCTCTTTGGTCCTGTCTTCTGCCTGTGATGACTTCTTCTGTCTGGGCTCCTTGAGTTTGGGGCCTGAAGTGGTGAGGAGAGGGCCTTTTTGGGCTAGGCCTGGTCACCAAGGGGTTAACTAGCCAGCCCCACAGTTCCTGCCAGCCACCAATTAGTCTGTAATCAGACAGCTGCCAACTGTCCCTAGGGGCATGTGGGCAGCCTAATGGGGCATTCTCTGGTGGAGGTGAGGGGGTGGGGGAAGGGGTCTGTGAAACCTGTGCTCAGTCCAAGCTTCGTGCCCTTCAGAGCTTGTTTAGGGCCCACAGACCCCTTCTCCGCCCTCTGTGCCAGCTGCTTGGCTTAGGGACCTCCAGCCACAGGGTTCGATACCTACCCAACCTTCTGCAGGTATGAAGTGCAGAGTCAGGCAAACTTGGCTTCAAACCCAGGCTCTGCCACTTTCTGGCTATGCACTATTGAGGAAATCGCTTCCGCTTTCTGAGCCTCCTTCGTAAAACAGACCCACCTTCTAGGTCAGCTGAGAGGAGTAAATGAAATGGTGGATTTGAGCTGCGTAGCACAGAGGCTGGCACTCAGGAGACCTCAGTAGGTAACTGCTGAACTCCTGAGCAACCCCTGTGCCAAGGACCTGACGGATGGGCAGGCAGGAGCCAGGGGCTGAGGATCCAGCAGGGACCAAGGTCCCATCCCTCGGGGCATGCGGTCTCAGCGGGCCAGGCCTGAACTCTTCTCTCTCCCTCCCTTCTTGCTCACAGACACATCTGGTCTCTGGACATAATTGGGTTTTACTCTGCTGAGCCCAGGGCTGAGCTGCTACTTTCTGGGCTCACCCTGTTCCTAACCAGGTGATAAGCTCTGTGGGGTCTGTCAGGGGTCTGGGTGACGTCTGCAGCTGCAGCAGCAGCTGGCCCTTTAAGGAGGGAAGAAAACAATTATCCAGCCTGGGCATTGCATCAGCTGGAGCCTGGAGGGTCCCTGGGGAGGAGGGGGCAGGCTGGTGGTTGATTTCATTAGTGCCATGTGAGAACTCTCACCCAGGTCTGCCCCACTCCCAGGCTGCAGCCTTCTCCCCAGGGCGGCAGCCCAGCCCCATTGCCTCCCCTACCCCACCCCGGGAGCATCACCTTGGAGGACTCTGTGCACGCCCATGACACGTAGAGGGGGCTGTAGGGAAGTGTTTGTCACACTGGCCTTCTGCTGACTTGGGGTTGCAGGATATGCCTCCTGTACTGGCATTTTGCTGACCATGGGGGTGTCTCCGCCACTCGTATTTGTCTGACCTGGGAACTGTTTCTCCCCCACTGGCATTTTGTTGACCCAGGGGAGGGATGACTTCTACGTTGGCCTCTTACTGATAGTGGAGCTGTTTCCTGCACTGGTGTTTTGCTGACCCAACAAAGGAGCTGTGCTGCCTGGGCTGTGTGTGAACGGAGGCCACGGGTTAGAAACAGTTGTTCTCTGGTTGGAGGTGAGCTGCCTGGGAACAGTGAGTCACAGCGGCAGAGAGGGCTCCAGGTTCTTGGGCACCAGAGAGACCTGGGTTCAAGTCCCGCATCCTCCACCTCCACACTCTGTTATACTTCAGGTCTCAGACACCTCTGGAAAAATAGGAGTAATTTACACCCATACTGCCCCACCCCCATCTGGAAGGTGCTTGGCGGATTAAATGTCATAACTGGATGTACAGCACCCAGCCCAGGACTGGCAGGTGGAGGGTGCAGGCTGCGTGATGATTCTCTTCCCTTTGCAAGTTTGGGCTCCTCACACCTTGAGTTCAAGATGCCTGGACAAGAAAAGGAGGGTTGAGGAGGAGTGGAGAGAAGGGGAGAAAGAGTGCAAGGCCCTCCTGCCTCTGTTGCAGGATGATGTGCTCAGACATCTGATGTACTAAGCGCTGTGTGTCAGGCAGCTCCTGCCTCCATGGAGCGGGCATTCTAGCTGGGAGATGGCCCAGAGCATGTGACATGTGTTGAAAGGAGAGATGCAGCGACGGCAGCGTGACAAGGCGTTGAGGAGGCAGAGAAGGAGGGAACCGGGTGTGCTAAGGCCTTGGTGATGGCAGGAACAGGCCTGGTATGGTGGCGAGGGCAGGAGTCGGGGAGAGAGGGAAGAGAGGGGGCAGGAGTCAGCACAGCCAGGCCAGATCTCCTGGTCTATCTAGCAGGATACTTTCAACTTGGGAATTATCCTGAAGCCGATGGCAGCCTCTAAAGGATTTGAAGCAGAAGAAGCAGGGGCTGATTTCCAGAGAGCGTGGGCTGGGGTCTGTGGCCCTCAAGCAGATCCTTCTCAGGAGTGACCTTTTGCCCTCTCGTCCCCCCTTCCCTGTGCCCAGGTTGTTTATGTGACTCACCCCAGGAGGGAGGAGGCCAGTCCCAGTCCCTCCAGCTCCCTCTCTCTGGGTCTCGTTGATGAAATTTATCTCTTGGGCCCAGGTTCTCCCAATCTCTCTGGGGAGCCAGAGGACAAGAGGCAGGGCTTTGGCACCAGCCAGGCCTATATTCACATCCCAGCTCTGCGGTTCTGAGGTGGGTAACTTCTGGCAAGGCACACCTGTCTCTGAACTTCAGTATCCTCAACTATAAAAGGGGGTTGATGTTATCTGTCCATGGGAAGGATAAAATGAAATTCCAGATAGAAATCACAAAACCCTATTGCAATGTCAGTTGGTATTTTAACTCTCTTGCAGGGGGGTTGACACCAACTTTGGGCCAGGCCCAGGCCTAGGGCTGACTGGGGGTGGAGGCAGGGCGAGATTCACCAGTCTGTGGTTGCACAGGGCAACCTGTGCTTAGAAGGACCCCACGCTTAATGTTTGACTGTCACCATCTTGAAATTCTTAATAATTTTGAACAAGGGATACTGCTTTTTCATTTAGCCCTGGGCCCTGCATATTATATGGCCCCACAAATTGGGTTGGAATAGGAAGAGGCAGGGAGCGACACAGACCTGCACATAGTCCCCAGATGGAGGAGGGGTAAGACGGAGGGCATGACTAACTGTCCCAAGGTGGGTGGGATGTTAATAATAGTAACATTTATTTAGTGCTTACTGTGTGCTAGGTTCTCTGCTAAGCACTTGACATATTCATCTTCAAACAGCCTTATGAGGTAGGTACGATTACTATTTCCTATTATTCATCTATATTATCGTATAGATGAAGAAAGTGAGATTCAGGTTCTCAGCCAGAGTCACACAGCCATCAAGTGGCATCAAACCCAGGTTGTCAGATGGGAGAGCACGTGCCTGGACGAGGCATGTCCAGTCCTGGACATACCTGGACTTCACTAGGATGAGGCACCTCCTAAGCTGGGTGGGTCTGAAGGATAACTTGGAGTTTGCCAAGGAGGAAAGAGGTGTGTGGGGAAGGGAGGGCTGTCTCATCCCGGAAGTTCCTGTGCTCAGGAGTGATACTCGGCCAGGAGAGGTGGAGCCAAAGCCAGATGCTTCCCAGGGCTGAGAGAGGAAGACTTTGGATTTCACGGTTCTGATATTCCAAGCTCAGAGCTTCCGGTCACTCTGTGCCCGGGCCCTGCTGCAACCATGATTCCTCAGAGCTGCCCTGTATTGCCCACTCTTCCCCCACTCCCAGGTAATCTCATTTACCTGACTTTAATGCCCTCTTCTGGGCTCAAGACCTGCAAATCTCACTACTTCTTGGACCACATTTAGATGTCTCATGATCAGTCTCAGGTCCAAACTCAGGTCCCAGCTCTGTCTGCTGGCACCTGCTCTGCCTCGTGTCCCTAGCTCATCTCTGCCACCACCATCCACCCACTTGCTCAAGCTGGAAAGCTGGAAGTCCTCCTGGACACCTCCCTCTCCTTCACCCCCACATTCCACAGCCAGTCCTCAGCAAGTCCTGTTGGCTCTCCTGAATATCTCTCCCCAGTCCGTCATCTCTCTCCTTGCCTACTGCCCCACTCCGGACCAGCATCAGCTCTCACCCGGACCACTGTGACAGCCTCCTAACTGGTCTCCTTACATTTCTGTTTTTGCCCGGCTTCATTTCAGGTTTCATACTGTAGTCAGAGTGATCTTCTAAAGATAAACGTTTGATTGTGTCATTTCCTTGCTTAAGACCCTTCCAAGATTTCTTGGAATAAAAGCCAGACTGACGTAGCCTGCAAGGCCCTGTGGGATCTGGTCCTTGCCTACCTTTTTGGATCGTCTGTACCAATTGCCCTCTCCCTGAGCTGCAGGACTTTCATACATGTTGTTCCCTTATCCTGGAATGCCCTTCCCCTGCTTATCTATCTCCTTCAGATAGATACCAGCTTGAACATCATTTCTGCAGAGAAGCCTAAACTGGAAACTAAACATCAGCCCCTTCCATAGGACCTTGTGCTTCTTCACGACACTCATCACACTTGACTGGCTTTTCCTCATCTCTCTTTCTTGCTAGACTGTGGACTCTGTGGGGTCAGGAATCCAGTTTTGCCTGGCCCCATCCCAGCACGTAGTAGGTAGACAATGAATTGTTCTGTGGGTGAAAGGAATAGATGAATCATTGCTGCAGCATCCTAACTAGGCTCCCTGCCTCCAGGCCTGCCTTTTCCAGTCCTTTCCCTGTATAGCCCCAGAGTTCTAAAACACAGAACTGACCCTGCTACTTAAAATACTTCAATAGCTCCCCGTTGAGGGCAAGAAGGGCCTCAGCTTCTTAGCATGGGATTCAAAGCACGTTATGATCTGCACCCGAGAGCCCCTCCAGCCTCATCTCCCCTGCTTACCCCCTCCCCACACTTTGAACTCCTGTTCTTCTAACACATCAGGCTGTTGTTTTGTGCCTCTGTGCCTCTGCCCTCGTGGTTCCCTCTGCCTATAATGCCTCCGCACCCCTGCTTAGTCTCCCTGGAGAACATCCTTCATTCTTCAAAACCAGCTCAGCTGCCACCTTTGCTGGGAAGCCTCTGAGGAGCCCTCCCGGCCCTCCCTGGGCAGAGTTGGCGCCCCCCGCCACCTCAGCCACATCCACACAGAGTCTACATCTTTTCCTCCTTGTGTCCCACGAAACTGAGCTCTTCCGGTGCAGGCACAGAGATTGTTCATCTTTGTGCCTCCAGCTCCCAGCTTCTCCCCTGTCCTTAATTAGGTCTTTGCTTGTATACAGAAACCCACTCAAGCCAGCCTCAGTAATAAAGAAGGGTTTATTACGAGAACACAGGGGGTTTGGGGGAACTGAGGAGTAGGAAAATCGTTACGCTCTGGAAGGTGAGACCTGTAGGCCAGGAGAAATTGAAGCAGCTGCTCTCTGTACCTTGTTGGCTGCCTTCACCTTTCTGTCTCCACACACTGGGTTTTCTCAGCTTCTCCAGATAATGGACCACTTATAGTTCCTGTATTTCATCCCTCAGTTCCAACTACATTCAGAGATAGAACCCAGGGCTTGGCAGATCCAAGTCCAAACTCCCAGGAGAGGATCTGATTGGCTCTGAGGGGGTCAGGTACCCACCCTGGTCCAATCGACTGCAGCCTGCAGGGAAGGAAAACAAAGTCAGACATGCAGACATGGCTCTTGTTTGTTTGTAATCTGGGCAAGTATTACACTTCAAAAGACATCTGCTATAATTCTTACAGTGCCAGGTGGGCCTGGCCCCAGCCTTCCATCTGGACGGCACCTGGTGAAAACAGACCTAGCACTGTGACTTCAAGAGGAGTCTTTTCTGGGGGCAGCAGCACCCAGGGCAGGCTCCAAAGAGCCTGTCAAATGTCATTCAGAGGCCTGAGCAGAGAGTTAGGGAGATGAGACCCTGATTTTCTCACCTCTCTTTGGAGTAGGGGAGAGAGGGATGAGGAGGGCGTGAGCTGTCAGGACAGTTCTCTCTGCCAAAATCATATTCATCTCCTAAGACTCAGCTCATTTCCTTTTCTCAGTGAAGAACCATGCATGGTAGTTCCTGCCTTGAGACTCCTATTAGATGGTAGGTGAAAGGACAATTTGTAAATAGGAGAGAACTGAGCAATTTCTAAGGATTGTTATTAGGGGAATGGAATGTGGCAACAGGGTGCCAGCTTGCCACCAGTGCCATCCAAGCTCCTACAGGAGGCAGGCAAGCCTAGAACTCCCTTCCCAACGTGAGCATGATCCCTTCAGTGAGACCTGAGATGACTTTCAGTGGCTCGTGCACATGCCACTGCATGGCATTGGCTCACATACTGAGAAAGTTGGTTCCCTTTCAACTCTATCAAGTCCAAGTTTGTCCCAGGAAGAAAGTTGTCAGTGCCATGCTGGTGTGTCTTTAACAACTTTCCAACACTTGCTGCCCTTCTTTTTTTTTTAATTTAAAATTTTTATTTATTTATTTATTTATTTATTTATTCTATTTTTGGCTGTGTTGGGTCTTTGTTGCTGCACACGGGCTTTCTCTAGTTGCGGCTAGCGGGGGCTTCTCTGTTGCGGTGCGTGGGCTTCTCATTGCAGTGGCTCTTCTTGTTGTGGAGCACAGGCTCTAGGCACGTGAGCTTCAGTAGTTGCAGCCCGAGGGCTCAGTAGTTGTGGCTCATGGGCTCTAGGCGTATGGGCTTAGTTGCTCCGCGGCATGTGAGATCTTCCTGGACCAGGGATCGAACCTGTGTCTCCTGCACTGGCAGGCGGATTCTTAACCACTGTCCCACCAGAGAAGTCCCTGCCCTTGCTTTTAAACAGAGATCTTGGGGAATACCCTGGTGGGCCAGTGGTTAGGACTCGGCGTTTTCAATGCCGGGGCCTGGATTTGATCCCTGGTCGGGGAACTAAGATCCCGCAAGCTGTGCAGTGTAGCCAAAAAAAAAAAAAAAAAAAACCCGGAAAACCACAGAGATCGTGACTGGCAGCTCTGTGTAGCTAAACTTTAATAATATAGCTTTGTTTTCACTGTACTTATTTTACTGTCATTTTCTATTTATTAAAATTGGTATTGGCTTTCCATTTATAGTAGTAACACAAAATTTCTATTTCAAATAAATGCGTTTAACTTAAAAGTGCCAATTTTAAGAAAATAATTAATGAGCCTTACAGGCCTATGGAGATTTGGCATAAACCACTGAGGGACACACAATGTTGTGTGGATAATGCAAAACTGGGAAGTTGTACAGGGACATCAGGGATGTGGACCTAGATAATCTTTAAGATCCCCTCCACCTACCTGGAGAATTTGGGGGTCTCTTATGCTGTGCCAGCCTACTCCGTTCTCCTCACCTTGTGCCCTGGCTTGGGTTACTTTCAGAGAATCATGCTGTGATTGTCCTGTAGATAGGAGAACGTGGGCTGCTTGCTTGAGAGGGGGGCTTTTGGAGTTGGGGTGTCTGGATGGGGGTAGGATGCCTCTCGCCTCTGAGGCAGGACTTGGGCACTCCTGGGTGGGGGCTTTGCGGAGGGGCGCAGGAGCTGCAGACTCCACAGTCCTCTAGGTACCCATGCACAACATGGGCCTTAGGGCCTCCCAGAGGGCAGGAGTCCCAGGGTGTGCAGAGGCTATGGGGGCCATGGGTGAGGGTGAGGCTGTCGCCAGGGCTTGGAGCCCAGGGACGGCAAAGCCAGGAGGCTTTGGGGTCTCAAAGGTCCTGTTCTCCTTGCTCTCCCCTTTCCCACCTCTTTGTGCCACTCACTACCTGCCCCTGGAGATGGGGCAGCAGCCCCAGGGGGCCTCAGAGGACACAGAGGATTTATCCACAGGGCCCAAGACCAGGGCCAGGTGGGCAGGAGGAAAGTCCTGCCTGCCCCTCCCCACTCCCACGTCCACAGCGGGAGGGCAGGCCTTGTCTCCACGGGGGGTGGGGGGCCTGGGTAGTGTGGGGCGTGTGCTTGTGTATCCATGGTGAACGTCTGGGGGTCTCTGTGGAGGCATATTGTGTGTGTGTGTGCATGTGTGTAAGAGAGAGAGTTTGTACGTACGTGCGTGTCCATGGTGAAAGGACCTCTGAGTGATATGTCTGAGGGTCTTTGTGGGGAGGCTCTGTGCGTTGTGTGAGTTTGGGCGTGTGTGGCAGGGTGTCTTGTGTGTGATGTGCATGTGGGTCTGTGGTGAATGTGTCTCTGTGTAATGTGTGTCTGTGAGGCATCTGGTGTGTGTATGTGTGTGTGTTGTGCGTCTTGGTGGCTTGCACGCTGGGTGTGGTGTGTGCCTGTTGTTTTGTTTGTGTCGTCGTCTTTGTAGAGCGTGTCTGGCTCTGTGGTGTGTCCGAGTGGCAGTGTGCAAGTGTGTGGCGTGCACCTGGGGCTTTGGGCTCCAGAGAGGGTGCGGGGGCCAGGGGCGTGCCCGGGGAAGGCAGAGTGCGTTGAGGGCAGTGTCTGTCTGGGCTGGGGCCGAGGGTATGCTGGCTTCCCGGGAGTGTCCCCAGGGTGGGCGGCGGGCAAGGGCGGTGCCTTCCTGCTCAGCGCGGGGCTGGTAACCGGAGCCCCTTCCCCCATGAAATATTGATCCCGCCTAGCGGCGGCCCTGGCCAAATAAGGCCAGACCTGCAGGGAGCAGGGAGAGCGGGCGGGGGGCGGCCGCTGTCCGTGGTGCTGCCGCTTCCCCCTCGGCGGGGGCGTTGGCGCTCAGGCTGGGGCGGGACTGGGAGGGGGTGAGATTTCCCCATCTACCAACACCCTCAGCGGGGCCCCTCCCTCTGAGGATGAGCTAGCCTGTCCCTCTCACCTATCTGTCAGTTCTACCACCCTTTCTAGGAAGGGGAAACAGGGACCAAGTGAGTATTTGGCGGGGGAGGGGATCCAGTATCCCTCAGGGCTAGGGTTTGCCTGGGACAGTCCTAACTTACACTTGTGGTTCTGGTGTGATTGTTAGTAGTGTCTCTGTTCACTCTTTGAAAGAGTCCTAATTGCATGATAAATTATGTGCTCCCCAGCAACGAGGCTTTGCCCCAAAGACTTCTTCCCCTGCTTCTCTGCTCTGCCCCTGGGGGTTCTGTAGTCAGTGGGTGTGCAAAGCGCCGTGTGTGTGTTTGTGAGTGGGGATACTGTCTTTCCTGTGCTTGGGCTGAGCTGGAATAAGGGCTTGGGAGCCCCAGGCCCCTTGGGATCCTGCTGCAACCCAGACCCTCCCCAGGGAATCCAGCTCCCTTCTCTACCAGTCCAAATTCTGCTTTCCATTCAGGCTGTGCTTTTGTTCAGGCCTGGGCTTCCTTTGCCCTCCTGCGTCCTGGGCTGGGCAGGCCTCTCCTTGGTCTCGATGTCAGGGTGCATAGGGCCTCCAGGTTGGCCATCTGTGTACTCACGACATCTTCTCTGAGTTCTCCTACTTTGACTTGCTGATTCTCCCTCCTTCGGTGGATTCCATTTTCCTCCTAGCCCTAACTGTAGGTATTACCTCTCACCCTTTCCTCACTCTGTACCCTCCTCCGGGCATTCTCCTTCCTTTCCACACCTCACTTTTCCCTCTTGGGAACACACCCAAACCCTGCCCACTCACACTGCTCTCCTGAACTCCAGGGAATCTGCTTACCTGTCCAACACCTCCATATGGGAGTTGCAAAATTATCTCAGGCTCATCATATCTAAAATAGGGACTCATGTTTCCCTCAAGCCAACTTTTCCCTCCAGGACCTCACGCTGTGGGGATGGCACCTGCTCACCCTTCCTGTAAATCATGTTGGATTCTGGTTTCTGCCCTTCCCCTAACCTTGTCCCATCGCTAACTCCAGGCAATCCCCCAAGCCCTCCCACGACTCTTGCACCCCTTTCCTCTTTCCACCAGCAGTATCTGAAGCAGTGCAGCCCCTCTTACCCGCCTCCTGACTGCTCTTCCTGCTGTCGGGCTTTGCTCTGATTCTGCACCGTGTTGGATTGGTCTCTGCAAAATGTTACATCTAAACCATGTCAGATTTCACTCCCTTCAGGATTAAAGCCAAACTTCTTAGCCCTACATTCAGAGCCCTTCTTTGGCTGTTCCCAGCCTACGTTCCCAGCCCTCTCTTCCACAGCTGCACATACGTCCTGCTCCAACTGCACTGCTCTGTTCACCAGCCTCTGAACATACCATTCTTTCTCTGGACCTTCCCAGCTAGCTTCCACCTCTTTCCTGCCACCTGTACCTCTCTAAATCCCACCCACCTTTCGAGGTGCTCTGCAGAGAATTTCTCCGTGATACCTGCTCTGGTCTCCCCATCCTGAAGTGTTCACTCTTTCTGCAGAGCAGCCAGGGTGTTTTATCTTTACCTCTCAGTGCTTTGGGTGGTCTTCCGACCAGCAGCGTGGGTATCACCTGGGAGCTTGTTTGAAATGCAGACACTCAGGCTCCACCTTCCTGTGACCCATGGAATGAGAATCTGCACTTCAGGAAGATCCCCAGGTGATTTCTGTGCACATTTCAGTTTGAGAAGCACCGGATGGTGCATCCACCGAGGGCGGCATCTTGCTTCTGTTCGGGAGTGGCTTCAGCCCCAGGGTGTTTTCTAGTGGCATTCTCAAGTGCCAAGTCTAGCAGCCCCTGTCAGGCAACAGCTGCCACATCTGTCCACAAGGTATGAGAGGGGGTGGGTGATGGAGATGGTCAGGAAGCATGTGCACTCTTCCTGGATGCTTCCACCTGGAATCTATGCCCCACAAGGCTCTGGAGCTCAAGCTCTGTAAAGCCACTAGAGTGACAGGAGTAGGAATCAGTTAATCAATAAAAAGACAGTTATCAAGCAGAGAGCAGAACTTTTCCCTCTTCACAACTACACATTGGTGGAAATGTCTGTTATTTTAATGTATTCCAAATAAGGTCACATCCTGAGGTACCAAGGGTTAGGACTTCAACATATCTTTTTTTTTTGCAGGGGGGCGGTGCACAGTTCAACACACAACAGGCAAGGATGGTATAGGGTCTGGGGGAGCATGACGGGGACTAGCCTTGTCTGCAAAGACTCTCCTAGGACATGCCATCCAGCCTGGGACTGAGCGCTGAGTAGGGATTAGCCCGCAAAGGTGGTGCGACACAGACCAGGTCCGCAGGACATGAGGGTGGGGACGGACTGGAGAAGAGCTTTCCAGGCTAGCAGGAGACAAAGTGGCACTTTTGAGGAATGAAAAAAATGCAAGTGTGACTGGAATACGGAGGAGGGGCAGGAGTGCGAGATGAGCTGGGTCACTTCACTTGTGGGCCTTGTGAGGGGTTTTTACTTTCTCCTGAAGGAAACGGGGAGCTACGGGAGGCTGTCCCACAGGAGGGATTCATTCTGCCTTGTGAGCCATCTCCTCACAAGACTGAGCTGTCTGAAGGCCGCGTCGTTCCTCTGTGAACCCAGTTCTGAGGGAAGACTTGTGGCCATGTCCTCAGGAGGCCCCTGGCTGAGAGAAGGCACACGGCAGCCCCGTCTGAGGAAGGAAGGCCTGGCCATGCCCCAGCAGCCCTCAGTCCAAGTGGGGAAGACGAACCTTGCCCTCAGGAGCCTTGTTCTGAACAGGAGACAGGGCTCACCCAGCTCTGGGTCTGCCTCACCCTTGGGTGTCCCGAGTCCTTGGAGTCTGGAGGACACAGGTTGGGCCCAACCACCCAAGCCCCTGCCTTGCTGTGAGGACTATGTCTGAGAATGTGTCCAGGGCAAGTGCGTGACCCGTATGGGCCCCTGAGGCCAGAGGCCCTGAGGCTGGGGGAGACCTGAGCACCCTGCTCTCCTTGGGAGATGTCTGGTTCTTGCCTTTGTATCGGGACCCAGTCTATCTGCTCAACCCATCCCTACCACACACTCAGAGGGCCGCCCCTTTACTGTGTGTGATGGGAGAGGCCCCCGCTGCCCAAAGCTGCCTGTCCCTTCTTGCCTGGGCTGAGTGGGCCAGGCTGGGTGGAGGAGAAGTGGGTCAGCTCAGTAGCCATGGCGACCGCAGCTGCTCCCAGCCAGCCTTCTCATCTCCTCGCCACCGACCTCACGATGACATCCTTTGTTCGGCCTGTGGGGATGGGGGCCAGAGGGGTGAGATTGGGGGCCAGAGTGTGTATGAGTGTGTGTGTGTGTGTGCAAGCTCACACAAGCGCCTGCTAAGAGCTGGGCAGGGACCGGGAGCCAGGGGGTGTGTGTGTGTGTGTGTGTGTCTGTCTGTCTGTCTGTCTGTGTCTGCCTGCCTGTGGCTGTCAGTGTGGCTACTTCTGTGTGCTTTTGTGTGGATGAGTATCTTAGTGTTGTGTGTGCATGTCTGTGTACGCATGTGATTGTGTCTTTAAGTGTGTATCATTTGTGTGGGTCTGCATGGTGTGTAATCACACATTTGAAATTCTGTGCCCTGTGCCTCTCCCGGTTATGCGTAGTGTGTGTGCGAGCCTGGTTTGGAGGAGATAAAAGTCACATAACTAGGAGAGGAGCTGGCAGAGTGCTCCCTACTCAGGCTGGGTGTGCTCCCTGGGTCCAGCTTACCCTCCCCCACCACGCACCAGCTCTGTCACCCACCTGTCTCTCCCTGAGGGGGAAAGTGAAGGCTAGAAACAAGGGATACCCCCACCTTCTGTAGATGCAGGTAAAAAAAAATCAGTATTACCTCATGAGCTGGTTCTCATTAGTTGGTGAGGCAGCACTGTGTTAAGAGGGATTCTGAGGTTAAGTCTGGCCTCTGACATGGGCACAGATTGGCATGAACAACGTGGTGGGCAGCCCTAGTGCTAGATAAGGGTTGGGGCAGGGGTCTCCAATGCCAGACGCTGCATCTGCTGAGGGACCAGGAGCTGAGATGCTGGCAGGGAAAAGCACAGCTTCACATGTCAGCTCCCACCTCAACTGAGAGGTGCAGGAACCCAGATCCCACACTTATCCTGCACCCTGGGCTGGAGTGGGAGGTGATCCTATTCATCTCCGAGCCTTCCCATGAAGTGGTTGCACCTGGTTGCAATCCAGACTCACAAGCACCAACACCTGTGAAGTCCTTTACCATTTACAAAGGCACATTATGAATAGTAATAATATAATTGCCCAGCTGAGCATTTAGCATGTACCAATCCTTATTTTTGTAATATTTCATCTAAGAATCCTAAGGTGGGCATTATTATCCCAACTTGAGAGATGAGGAGCTATAGGCTCGGGGGGTTGTTAAGGAAATTGCCCTGGGTTATGTGGCTTGTAAGTGACAGGTCTAGGTTTTGAACTAAGTCTGTCTGCCTCCAAAGCCTGTGCTTTTAATTACTGTGCTTTCGTGCTCCTCATTAACCCATCTGACCCCCAGTCCAGCCCGGAGAGTCAGGCTGGGTCCAGATGGCCAGTAGACTCATTTTATAGAAGAGGAGATGAGGGTTCAGAGAAGCTGAATGACCTGCTCAGGGTCACACACTGCGGGTGGAGCCAGGAGTTGGCCCCCTGATACACCCCCAATACACACACTCCTGACTGATGGTCGTGTCACAGAGTGTCTGGGGAGGGACACAGACCCCATCGGTCAGGGGGAGGACAGAGGAAGAATAGGGTCTGAGCTCCTTAGCAGTTGGACCTGGATGAGTCCCTTGGCATTAGCACCAGCAATTTAACATTAAAGTGCCTAAAGGCAGATTAGGGGACCCAGGAGTTTGGACAAGGAGGAAACAGCATCAGAGAGTTTGAATGATTTGCTGAAGGTCACACAACTATCTCCAAAGTCTGTCTCTTTACTCCACAAGCTACTAGAATCCCTGGAGGACACATGTCCTCTCTAGCCCTTCCTCTAAGCTCCCCTTTTTCCTTCCAGACTCTTATCACATCACCTCCTCCTGGAAGCTACCCTGATTGTCTTCACCTCCTTTCTTGAAATCTGGTGTCTCAGAAGTTAACAGAAGGCTTGTGTAAATGCCCTAGGTGTGTGCTGTTGGGAGGGGCACAGCCCCCTGTGATGGGAACACCACATTCAGATTCATCAGTTTGGTGAGTTTGGGTTGTCTTCGAGGTGAGAGGTGGGGAGGAAGCACCTGACAGGTGATGTAGGACCTGGGAGTTAGGAGTCTTGGCTTGTAGCTCTGGTTTTGTCAACAGCTTTCTGTGTGACCCTGGGTGTGTCTCTTTCCCATTCTTTTTTTTTTTTAAGATGTTAAAATTATAATGTCATATCATCACAATAATCTTTTTTTCCCCATGATTAGCTTTCTGGTTTTTTTTTCACACATACACACTGTATTTTATTTTTACAAGAGATAAATAAACTGACACCAAGCATTGTAAATGCATGACCACAACAAAAACAACAATGATTGCAATTACCAAACACGAAACACACTCATACTGTGTCGTAATATTGACATTCAGTCCAGGAATCCTCCACTGCAACAGCTCCTTTACTTTGCAGTGAAAATTGATTTGTATATTTTTTGCCTCTGAGTCCTTGTGGGATTTTTTTTTTTATTCAAACAGAAAGTCACAAAAATTATAATCATCCACATCAGTTCACTCAGTCCCGTGTCATTAATTTTTTTTTCATCTTGATCTTTTGTTAGCACTTTTATGAGTTCATCAGTTTTCCATTACTCTTTCCCATTCTGAGCCTTGATTTCCTCCTCTGCAAAATGAAAGGCTCAGGTTGGAATAGGGAGGCAAGTCAGTTTGACCTTATGAGCTGGTTCTCATCGGTTGGTGATGCAGCGCTGTGTTAAGAGGGATTCTAAGGTTAAATCTGGCCCTGATGAGAAAGAGAGAAGGATTAGTGATGTCTGCTGTGTGCAGAGGATAGGCGGGGGTGGTAAGAGCCTTAGGAATTTGCCATCCCTTACAGCCTAACAGTCCATCACTCTGTGACACATTCCTTGGTCTTTTCTGTTGAAAGGGTGGGTAGCTAGTTCCATCTTGGGCTTTTGGATAGCCTTACTGATGCTCAAAAAAGGTTTATTAACTTGGTTAGACACACGGTCAAAAGGACCAAGGGGCCCAGGGTGGCCAGGCAGAGCCTGGAGTCCTGCCATTGTCAAGAATCAGGAGAGGTTTTGGGAGCTTTTTGGGTACTGAGACCCCAGGGTAGAGGTCAAACGTTGAAGGCCAGAAAGAAAACGCTAGGCTCCTTCCTTGGGGAACTTGGAAGGTATCTGCTGGCATGGAGCTTGGCAGGAGTCGGGGGCAGTAGGAAGGGATAACTGGAGGGGACGTCCAAGCTGTGGCCATAGATGCTGCTATAGCAATAGATGGGAGTCAGCAGGGAGAACTTCAGAGTAAGATTTCTGTGACCCAGCAAGATCATGGGAGGGTTTCCTTCCATCAGGAGCCATGACCTGGATTGGGAAAGGGACAGTCCTGCTCAGAGGCAGGGAATTGTTGAAGTGACTTTTGTAGAAATTCATTCAGCAATCTTTTAGAACCACCAGGATGTGAAGTGCTGTGTTCTGTGTCCTGCCGGCCCCTCACCACTCTGCCACCATATCCAGCTGCTGGCCCTTTCCCATCCCTGTGGTCTGATGGCTGGGGGCGCTGCTGTGAGTACCACTGCCTTCCTCACAGGGGCCAGGTGGTTGGCTCTGACTGGCTCTCTGTCTTGCCCATCTTGAGCCAGGCTGGCTGCCAGAGAATCAACTAGAGCCCTAATTCTGAGCCTGCTGCTGCCATGCGTGTCAAAAGGACTCTAGAGAGCACATCCTCTGACCCCTTCAGTTTACACACAGATGAGGAACTCAGGCCCAGAGAAGGTCACACAAAGAATCTAATCTATACAGTATACATTCGAATCCCACCTCCTGATTCTGAACTCTCCCAGGCTGCCCTACCCTGGACTTGGGACCGGGGGGCAGGCCCTAAGGTCCTGGGTCCAGCGCTTTGGGTCAGTCTCAGCTCCTCCTGTCCCCTTGGGGGTAGCCCCTGCCTGCTGGGCCCTCCTAAACATTCGTCAGCTCTCCGGGCCCCCTGGGTGATCCCTGGGTGGTTAAAGATGAGAATGTGGCTGCGGATGGTGCAGAGTCCTGGACGTCAAACCGTCTGCTTGTCGGGTTCCATTCATTATTCATGAGGAAACATGAGCCCCTGGCTTGGCAGGGTCAAGAATTTTGTCCCTTCCCGTCCTTCCTTCTCTTCCCCTGGGAGCAGTGTTCTTGAGCTTCCTGTCAGCAACACCAAGGAAGCAGTTGCTTCTCCAGCTGTGGTCTGAGTGGCATCTCTGCTGCCCCTCAGATGCTCACGCCAGCCGTGGGAACCTGGGCCAGAGTGGGTTTTCTCATCACAGATACTTTGCTTACAATTTTCTCAAAGAACCTGGAGACCCGGGGCAAAGCCTGAACAGGAGGGCTGGGCCCCCCTCTTTGGGTGAGCTCTGGGGTGAAGGAGTAGGGGCTGCTGAGCGTGTCTGTCTCTTCGTGGAAACAGGAGACCCGGAAACAGGAGTCCAGGCCTGGCCACTTCTTAGCTGAGTTGGATGGGCAAGGCCTTAACTTCTCTGAGACTGGGTTTTCTCATCTGTGACGTGGAGATAACTACACATGTAACAGAAATACTTTAAGGAGTAAATTAGGCTTTTGCTCTAGCTGGTTCAAAGTATCAGATAAGCCCTCTCCCACCGTCCACCAAAAGACCATGCACATACCCAAAAAAACACACAAACTGGCACTAGAATTGGAAACTAAAGAGATCATCATAGGCCCAAGTCCAGGGGGACTTTCCATTAGCTGCAAGGTTGATGGGGGATGGATGGAGAAATACAATCCGAGACTCTGCATACATCACGGCCAGCGAGAACAGTCTAGACAGCCACAAAGACGTCAAAACATGGCTTCAGCTCCTCCCTACTGTCAGCCCCCCTTCACCAGGCTGGCGGGAGCCATGCTGATCAGGAGCCCAGGTGGCCATTCTCGGCTGTCTGGGGACTGTCTTCCTCTTCAGCTGGAGTGGTGCCTTCCCTTCCCACCCCCATCTCCCCTCTCCTTTCTATGTCCTTTTGAAAAGTCGGATTCCTCAGGGTGATGGGGCCCTGAGCCCTGGGATGGGAGCTGCCCTGGGGAAAGCGCTGGGGGCTACAGCAGAGCTGGGAAGGGCTGGGCGCGGAGCCTGCCTGCAGCTGTCTCTCCTGTACTCTGTCCGAGCCTAGGACTTTCAGCCAAGTTGTAGAGGGCGACAGCGGGAGATCCCACCTCTGCACTAAACAGAGCCACGGGTGCCTGCTGCCCTGCTCCCCGGAGTGACTTCCAGCGCCCTCTGTCCTCTTTCCTAGCACTCGTCGGAACCGCCATTAATTATTTAATTGCATAGCTAGTTATTCACTGTCTCTCCTGGACTGGAGGCTCTGGGAGGGCAGGACGAAGTTGGCCTGGCTCACTACTGTATCAATGGCACTCAGCAGAGGCCTTGGAATTTTAGGGGTTTAAATTTTTTTTAACATTTTTTTCCTCAATTTTATACTCAGAGAAAAAATATTTTTCTTTTTTCTTTTTTGGCCGCACCATGCAGCTTGCAGGATCTTAGTTCCCCAACCAGGGATCAAACCCGTGCCCCCTGCAGTGGAAGCGCGGAGTCCTAACCACTGGACCGCCAGTAAATTCCCCCAAAAATATCTTTCTAAAGTATATTATTAAGTAAAATGATGACCTTTAGCATAAATATAATACTTAAAACTTGGGATCACTTGTGGTGATCATTTTGTAATGTATAGAACTATCAAATCACTATCTTGTGTACCTGGATCTAACATAGTGTTGTAGGTCAATTATACTTCAATTTTTAAAAATGAATAGATAAAAATTTTTAAATTGCCTTGATTATTTTAGGACATCCACTTGCCAGTTTCTACAAGAAGGCCAGTTAGAATATTGATTGGGACTGTGCTGAATCTATAGATTAATTTAGGAATAACTGACATTTTATTTTTGGAATAGTTTTTTTAATTGGAGTATACTTGATGTACAGTATTATATAGGTGTACAGTATAGTAATTCACAATTTTTTAAGGTAATATCCATTTATAGTTACTATAAAATATTGGCTATATTCCCTTTAGGTATTTGTTGAATGCAGCATTAGAGAGAAAATTTGTCTGCTTTGGAAAGGAATTTGGCAATATATTCCAAGAATCAGAAAAATGTTTATGCTCTCAGTATTAGGTAAGATGCTTTTGGATGTAACAGAGAACCCTGAGTCAAACTGGCTTAGGCAATGGAAAACACATTGTCTCACGTAGCAGGAAGACCAGAGAAGGCAGGCTCCAGGTTGGCCTGAGGTCCTTTCTGTCTCTGTGCCGTGCCACCCTCAGCAGCACTGGCTTCATCCTAGGGTGGGCTCTCTCTCAGGAGAGAGGTCTTAAGGGAGGAAGGGAAAAGACAGACAGACAGAGGGAGAAGCACCCACCTCTCTTGTAAGCCTGGAATCCAAATCTTGCCCTTAAGTCAGATTGGGCCAACTTAGTCACATGCCCACCTTTGGACCAGTAAGAGTTACCAAGGTGAATGCCACTCACTGATTGTTTTAAACAAATCAGGATCTGCCTCTAAAACAAGGGATGAGGTGGACAAAACCAGAGCTCCGTCAGGAAGCAGGTAGTGAAAAGCTACCAGTGGCGTTCACACTCGATAGCCCAGTCACCTCATTTCCAGGAGTTGATCCTAAGGAAATAAGCAGATAAAAATCAGTGGACAGGGCTTCCCTGGTGGCGCAGTGGTTGAGGGTCTGCCTGCCGATGCAGGGGACGCGGGTTCGTGCCCCGGTCCGGAAGGATCCCACATGCCGCGGAGCGGCCCAGCCGCTCACGGGCCCGTGAGCCATGGCCGCTGAGCCTGCACGTCAGGAGCCTGTGCTCCGCAACGGGAGAGGCCACAGCAGTGAGAGGCCCGCGTACCGCAAAAAAAAAAAAATCAGTGTACAAAGATCTTTATTGCAGTGTTGTTTAAAAGACAGGAGAGAAAGGGAGAGACAGAGAGAGAGAGAGAGAGAGGGAGGAGAAAGTTGGACTTGATCTAAGCAGTAACTGTATTGAAATATTTAAGTCAGTTATAGTGCCTCCATACAATGGAACATACTGGTGGCATTTAAACATTTCTACAAAGTGTTAATAACATTGGAAAGTCTTCTGATATAACATTAAATGAAAAATAGCAGGATATAAAATTGTATTGGCAGTATGAGTTCAGTTATTTTTTGAAATGTGTGAAAAAGAGACTGGGAGGAAATCGGCTAAGATGCCTGTAGTGGCTGCCTCCCAGTAAGGGTGATTTTCCCTGCTTCTTTACACTTTTCTGTCCCACCCGCTTCAAGCAGGAGGACCCCTTCCACAGTCTGCCCAGGCTGGAGCCAGTTTTGTCCTGCCTGTTCTCATTTTTGGCTGTGAAAACAACAGTCACGCTTACTGAATATTTACTCCGTGCCTGATACCGTTCCAGGCACTTTCACCTGCGCTAATTTAATCCTTACAACAGTCCTACGAGGTAAGTGCTTTCATTTCTCATTTTGCTGAGGTGTTCACTGAAACCCCAAGATGTTCGGTCGTGAGGTCACACAGCTAGTGGTAGAGGCCTTTGGAATTCAAGAGTGGGTCACATAACTGCACAGCCTCCGCCTTCACCGCCAAACCAGGTCACTTGTCAGGGCAGCCACATGCTAATGAGAATAGTCCCATTCATCGAGCCAGATTCTGGGCACACCCTTTACGTTGACTTGTTCATTTAATCCCCACAACCTCAGAGAGGCTGAGCGCCTTGCCCGAGGTCACACAGCTAGGAAGGGGTGGGGCGGCGGTAGAGGGGCCCAGGGTCTGACGTGGGATCCCTTTGTCTCTCCCGCTGCCCCACAGGGTTGCCTGAGGCCCTGCCGCCCCGTGGATCATGTTTAACGGGGAGCCAGTTCCAGCCTCAGCTGCGGCCTCCAGGAACGTGGTGCGGAGCTCCAGCATCAGCGGCGAAATCTGCGGACCCCAGCAGGCTGGGGACGGGACCGGGACCACCACGGCCAAGAAGCGGCGCAGCAGCCTCGGGGCCAAGATGGTGGCCATCGTGGGCCTGACCCAGTGGAGCAGGGGCACACTCCAGCTCCCCCAGGCTGGTGAGGGGTGTGGGCCCCTCACAGTGACCGGGCGCCCAGGGGCAGTTCTCGCGGGTGGGCACTCCTACCCCCACAAATCCTTATGTCACACTTACCATGTACCAGGTGCTGCTCTGGGTCTAGTACGTGTCCTACTCACTGACTCCTTCTGCAACTCTATGTGGAAGGTACTGGAGCACAGAGAAGGGAAGTAAGATGCCCCAAACTGTACAGCTAGTAGGTGTTAGAGTCTGGGTTCAAACCCCAGCGTTGGGCTCCCGAGTTCATGCTCCTAACCTTGGTACTCTGCCACCTCTGCACAGACTTACACACTTACCAGCAGTTATCCATTAAGCAGCCATCATGCTCCTGGCACTGTGCTGAGTGACACCACAGCTTCACAGAAACATCCACGAGATCCAGTCTCACCTATAATCTTCGAGTTTCCTAAGTACAAGCAGCCGCAGACATATGTTACAAAGCCACGAGAGAGACACACACGTACAAGGACACATGCCTTGCACAATCACATAAATAGCACGCTCAGTTGCTCAGGAAACCTACCCTTACGCGCATGCACACTCAGTGGCCCGTGGTCATAGAAACACGTCACGTGTGTGTATGCATATACCGTGGTCA